>NC_140580.1:237763360-237928887 GCF_964204655.1 Triturus cristatus | reverse complement strand
TCAGATAGGGGGCCCAAATATCTGGTTCAGAAAGATAAAGGTGTCCCGGAATGTCATCCATTCCTGGGGCCTTGCCCTTTTCCGTTTGTGTTATTGCTTAATATGTTTCAAGTAGGGTGAATGTAAGGTTCGATTCTGCAGCTGAAGTGAAAGATAAAGTAGTCACATTAGGTAATTGGGCACCGCTAGCCTCCTCTGGGGGGTGCTCTCTGGAACATTATTTTGCTGCAGACAATCATAAAGGACACTAAAATGGGTGACCCAGCTGTCTGGCATAATCGCAGGATCTAAGTGATTGTTGTAAATAGGGTTCACTTCTATTAATTTCCAGAAGTTGTTTTAGTCTCCCTTCTCTAAGGCCTCGGCAAGCCTTGACCATTGGCCTCATCCCATTCCCTTTCAGTTTTAACTAAGAGGTTTTTAAACTCATGCCTGGTCTTTATGATTTCAGGCCTCAAACCCTTTTTAATTGCGTGCAGCATTTGGAACTTTCCTAACCAACAGGCCTTGTTGTACCAAGTTGGCTTTTTCTTTTTAAGTGCTCCTCTCCTCTGTTCCCTCATGAAGCATGGCCTCATAGCAGGGCCGGACTGGCCGTAGCGGGCACCGGGCAATCCCCCGGTGCGCCGCACGGTTGGGGGCCGGTTTTGGGCCCCTGGGGGGCGATTTTGTTATAGGGCCGTTTTTGCAGCATAGCTGCAAAATCGGCCCTGTAACAAAATCGGCCGAAAACCGGCCCTGGAAAAGAGCTCGGCGGCACCCCCAACCCCCACGGGGGGTGAGGGGTGGCGGCCGAGCACTTTGCCCGGGCCGGTGTTGGTTCCCAGTCCGCCCTGTCTCAGAGGGTCCATGAGTTCACAGTGTAGGAAAATAAAGTGAATATTATGGATATTATTTGGGTCGATCTGGGAAAGTTTAGACACAAACAGAACATAAATGAGTGCCATCACTTTTTCGTCTTCCACCATTTCTGCCCACTTAATGTTTCTCAAATTATTTTACGTTGTAATTAGTGCAGTGGGAATGACTGCCTCCAGTTGTGTATCTCTTAATCTGGTCATAAAAAACAATGCACCTAATGGTTTCTGTCTGGTCTAGGGATAACTTGCATATTGTGCAGATCTGGCCAGAGATCGTTGTCCACTAATATGTGGTCAATCCTTGATTTAATAAGGCCTCTATTAAAGGTGAAGCAAGGGGCAGTTGGATCTGGTATTGCCATTTACTATTCTTAGGCCATGATCAATGAGAAGATCAATTATTTGGGTGCTCACCTTTGGTATTTTCGTTGTTTTCTTAAATTCACGGGGAGGTGATATTTCCTGCGGTCTACACCCTACAGATATAGGAATACAGATGTTATCAGATCATGGGCTAGTATGTAACTGCTTAAAATAGCTTACCCATTGATTTAATCCTATGTAACAATCCGGCCTAGGCGTACAGCTTTTCCAAACAATAGAGATAATTCTCCGAAATGTTTTTATATCTTTCCTATCAGTTGCCTCCTTTAACTCTAGCAACAACTTTTGTTTTCTTTTCCTTCCTTTTTTTCAGAATTCTACTTCATGAGCAGAGTTGCTATATAATGAATTCATTTGAAATCCTAACTTTAGCATCTATTCATTCTAAGTCAAATCAGCCATTGTTTTCTCTTTTGGACAATCTCAGGTGCAACCTTCTAAGCAAGTATGACATTTGTATCTGTTCCGAAATCGTAAAGGAGTAGAAAAAATAATATTCAAGTTTCCAATTTCTGCAGCTAATAGAGCACTATGAAAATAGAGTATCACCTTTTCTTACTTGACAGAGCAGCGTCAAGCTACTACCACTCCTGGTTGTCTAACCCTGCAAAACTGGTTCTGCGGCCGTGGTGTGGGTACTTCAACGCCCACAATACACCTGAGACCTTTGAGAAAAAACCCCTATGAGTTTGTGCTACTAAATCTCTGGACTCTGCCTGGGCATGTGACTCCTGAGTTGCTGTGTGGGGACATTACCACCCACAATACACCTAAGCCCTTTGAGGATACGGGGCTCATACAAGATTGCGCTACTAAATTGCTGAACTTTGATTGGACGTGAGACGCCTACGTTGCTATGGGGGCTGTGAGGGGACTTTACCTTCCCCAATACACCTGAGCCCTTTGAGAAGTGGCTCCTACGAGTTGGTGCTCCTAAAGCAAAGCACTAGACATTGCCCGCGGCACACACCCAGTTGAAGATCACCTGGAAGAGGCTGGGATGGACCACTCCCTTTTTGTTTGGCTCCATTGTAAGCACTGGACATGTATGGTCCCTCGAGGTACTGTTTGTCTATTTTGTTACATTCTTTTTGCCTCTCTGTGATGCATCCATTCATGGAATTTGATTAGATCTGCTAGATTGGGGAAGTGCAAGACTGTAGCCTAGAAGGGTACCTCTCTTAATGGGTTTCTTCAATGTGCAGTAGGTGTTATCAACAAAGAAATAGAACTTTCTGATCGTCGTTTGTCCTTTACATCTGCTTCACTAGTACATCCTCCTTATGAAATAGCAGCAGCCTCTGTATCTGGGGCGCCCTGCTACTACTATTGTTGAATCCGAGCTCTCTAGTCCCCCCCCCCCCCCCCCCCATACCCTTGAAGTCATTACTCAATTTAAGTTTTGCAGTTAATGGCCAGCCAGCAAAAAGGACAACGGCCCAATCTTGGGCTAAACTTAAGCATACCAGCTTGGCCGAAGTATTGGTGGTTTTGTGCACCAAATTAGCTGATATCCTGGTGGCCAAATTAAACCCACTTTACAAACGATTGGGGCTATTGAGGCAGAACTTTAGAAGTTGAACGCTGCTATGCTGCCCCAGATTCTCAACCCCCCTCTACCTGCTGCCTCCGGTTCAGCTGAAATTTCTTCCACTAAGCGGCCATTGATAATATGAATATTGGACAGATGCCAAATTGTTCATCTGATAGGGTGGCATTGAAAACAAGGATCTTTTTCTTCCACTCCTCCAGGCATTGAGCGGGCATGTCTATGTGCTGCAGGGGGAGGAGAAGGAGGTGGGGCAATTGAACGTCCATCATTCTAGGGATCTTATCCCTTCATGATCAGTCTCCATCTTAAGGCTTGCCTCTATGTGGCAGTATTATCAAATGTTCCTTGCCTGGCACCAAACACTGTGGAATCCTTACCCCAGCTCACGAATAACGTTCATTGGTTTCACAATACTGCTAACTTTCCCCATTCAGCTGCATCTGATATTTTGATGGTCAGCAGGGTGGGAGTGGTAGGTCCCCTTGAAAAGAGCTCAACAGGTGATTGTTAACTTTAGGTGCTCACCCATTGTGCAGCAATTGCTGTTTAATTGCAGGCATTCGCATGGATCACTTACTTTTATCACCCTTCTCCCACTGGGCTTCTTTAAGCAACATTTGCAACCAGTGTTTTCGCCTTCTGCACACTAATTCAGGTCAACATCTTCCAGTACTAATACCGCTAGCTGCCACCTGGCACCTTCCACCCTCACTGAAGTTGATTGACTGTACACGGATCAAAACACCAGGGCCTCCTTGTTTTCTCTTGTTCCTGGCTCCTGCATCTGGATACTTGAGTGTCCTATGTTGGCCACTGGTTAAGTTTGTGTGCATTCTACTAGAGCACAGCTCCTGCCACTCCCTGAGCTGATCCTAGAACCCCTGCACTAAGACCCATGCCGATGCTCCACAACTATCTCCTGCTGCTGCACTGCCATCCGATATGGGCCAGGCCCACCACCTGCCTTCTGTTCAGCGGCTACTAGACACATCTTCCAACTGCCCCTTTCTTCCTCAAGTCTGACATCCAATATCACAACTGTTATCAGCTGAAAGATCGCTGGGATAAATTCAAAATTTGAAGATTTAGGGTGTGGTCAATTAATTGATAACCATGGGATTTTCAATTTCCAGGAAACATGGGCGACCAAAAATGTTTGTAGAAGTGGCGTTGAGAGCTACCATGTTCCTGTCATTATATTCCCTGTGGGGACGTCCATCGGGTGGGCTGCTCACTTTGGTAATTGCCACATTGTCCTGCTCTGTAGCGGAGCTCCCCACTGTGTCACTCGACTTTCAAGGGCTAATTATCACCTTTTATTAAGGGAACTTCTCTTTTAGTAACTAATATGTATACACAGTCGGAGCTGTGGAAACCGTAAGGAATCTCTATTCCTTTATCTATTGGATGGGAGTCTATCTTTGTATTTCAAGCGTCACTTTGTAATTGTGGCAGGTGACCTGAACTTAACTTATGAACCAAATGACGTCATTCAGGACCTGTGCCACGATGAACACCTAGTGTGGGTAATTCATGAATTAACATGTCTAGCAAATTGCCACTTCACCAGGCTGCCCTCCAAATAATCTTACCCTTGCTTATGGCTCGCCATTTGATGCTACTTCAATACCTAACTTCAGAAGAGGGGCTTATTCAGGTCATATTGATTACATTATTCAGGTGTTAAAATATGGCGGCTGAAATGAAAGTGACAGAGAGGGAGGAGAGTGACCATAATTTCATGGTCCTTACTGTGAGGGACATGATTATTTTATTATCATATTAATAAATTTGTATTGTTTAACAATCCCTTAGAGCAAGTACAGGCTTTTAACTATTTAGGGGTCAATATTCAAAACAATTTTATGTGGAAACAGCAGAAAGAATTGTCTACTCTAAAACATAGGCAGCTTGTAGGAGCAATATCTGGTGAGTTTAAAAAATCGTTAACGAAACCGATTAGACCCGTGCTCCAGGTCTACAGTGCTAAAGCTGTAAGTGCAGCTCTCTATGGTGCTGAACTGTGGGGATACGAGAATTTGTCTTCCTTAACCATCTCGGAAAACAAGTTTCTGCGTAGTATTACTTCTCTCCCACAGAGCACGCCTATAGTTCCCTTAAGACACATGACCGGTGCCGATGTAGCTAGGCTACGACCCATTCTCTATTGGCGTAGATTGTGGACAACCCCGGCTTTAGCCCAGTATGCTGAGGGCTTCCTCGACGTAATGTCTTTGGTTGGTTCCTGTAATATTGGCTGGTTTAAAGAACTTAGAAGATCTCTTGTGGCTCTGGGAATGAGTGACTTATGGGAGAACCCCTCGGATGTCTCTTTTCCATCTAAAGCACTGTTGAAGGAGAAATATTGGGAGCTAGTTAACGCTAAGGTACTCTCTGGCAGTAAATCCTTCTCTCTTTCTGATGACTTTTTGAGTATAAAACCCGCTCCAAGGTTAGAACCTTTCTGGGATCTTGTCACGAAAGTGCTAGACAGGAAACTATATTTCCAGATGCGGGTGGGATCGCTGCCTTTAAAATCATTTACCGCTCGGTGGGACACTAATACTAATAATGTATGCTTTTTGTGTTAATCCCACGAAGAAACAATTGCCCACATGTTTTTTGTATGCCCTGCCTATTTGACCCCGCGGCGTGTTTGGTTGAGACCCATCTGCAAATTACTGGGTACTAAACTGAGTGGTGAAGCAGGGAGAATTATTCGTACTAGTACTGACCCGGCCATTGTTGTGGCTGTTGCTAAATTTCTGGGGTGGGCATGGATTATAAGAAACCAGAGTATCTGCCAGTAAAGTGCTAGCTGCCCTAGATGCTTCCCCCCACGATCTACTGTGAAATTGTATAGATTGTATGTATTTTAATCTTGTATATATTTTATAAGGTATTCGATTTTAAAGTGTTTTGTTTTCTGTTTTATTTTTGACCCTTTATGTACTGTGTACCTGTACTTGTTTTGTATTGCTTTTATGACTTTTGTCGAATAAAGCTGTTTTGGATTGGATTGGATTATTCAGGTGTTAGAATATGGCGGCTGAAATGAAAGTGACGGAGATGGGGGAGAGTGACCATAATTTCATGGCCCTTACTGTGAGGGACATGATTCCTCGTGTTTCCCTCCCAGTCTCACAGCTAATAGTTGGAGGTTACAAACAACCACAGGAATGCGAAGTGGAAAGTTGTTTACCCTTCTCCTAAGGTGGTCTAGGGCATGTATGCAGCTTTTGCTTCTCATGTGGCAGTAATGTCCGATAATTCGGGGAATATTTATATGATTGTCGCTGAGCATATCCATTTATTTGCTCGGCTTAAAAAAAAATATTATTATAGATTTTTAGAAGGTCCCTGAGAGGGCCAGACAGATTGGGTGGTTTTTCCAACTGTGTAGATAGGCAATGATAAACCTTCTTAAAGCAATTAAAAAAAAAAAGTAAGGCATGTGATTTGGGAATTGTAGAATTCAATATCTCTCTGAAACAAGGCAAGTTACGACTAATAAATGGGACGATCTTTTAGAAGCTTCTATCCTGGTTTGAAGAAATGTTGTTAGTAAACCAAAACAGTGGGAATCTAGGGAAACAAGTGGGATCGTCCATCCTGCCATGTGATTGGGTTTCCCGTTTTGGAAACCTTTACTCTTATTTGTGAGAATCTGATTTGATCCTTAATAGTAGTGAGAGAGGAACAACTTGTAATCTTGAGCTGCCTTCATCTGTTGTTTTTTCTTTAGCTGAGACAGCATCTGCGGTCTCCTCCCTGTAGCATGGTAAAGCCCCAGAACTGCACAAGATTCCAGCTGATCCTTTAAAATCCAATCCTAGCAGCTGGATTCCTTATATCAATGCTGTTTCTCAGCTGGTGCAGCGATACCGGTCACATGGAAAGGGGCAGAGATCATCTCTGTTTTTAAAAAAAAAAGGAGAAGATCCCATCTAATTATCAACCAATTAGTCTTCTCGAAAATCTGCTAAAGGTCTTTTGCAAGCAAGTCATATAGAGATTATTAGAATGGTTTGACGAAAATCATATTCTCTCCCACCTTCAGGCAAGATTTAGATCCAAAACCAGTTCCATTGGGTAGGTCTTCCACTGTCTGATGGTTAGGTGGAAGACTGTGGACTTTGGTGGGGGAGCACTTTTCGTTGTGTTCATTGATCTCCGAGTTGCCTTTGATTTGGTCCCAGGAAGAAATTTTGTGAGGTACTTCTTGAGATGGGAATTCCCTGTAATTTGTTAAATCTAGTCATGCGCCTTCATGTGGGGAATTTCTTTAGGGTTCGATGTGGCGTGAACGGTGAACTAACCAAGGAAATTGCTATTGATGAGGGTGTTTTCCAGGTTGTTGTCTTGAATCACACTCTTTTTATTCTGTATATCAACAGCTGTGTTAAGCTTCTGGATAACTGTGCCAATGATTCCCCCATGCTAGCAGGCCAGAAAGTTCTGGCCCTTTTCTGTTCTCATGATACATTTCTTCCTGCTAAAATCATGGCTGGTTTAGAAACACTTGTTGACAGATTTGCATCTGGTCTGTACGTTATATGGTCTTAAAATTAATGCATACAAAACCAAGCATATATCTTATTTCAGGTGTTGAAATCGAAAATAATTGCTGTTAGCATGAGCTGAAGCCATCTTGGTTGTGGTGTCCATTTTGTTAGCCTTGTGAATCTTCAGTGTTGCTTGCTTTTCTATTCTGCTTGAGTCATCAGCTTTAGTTAACTCCTTCTATTCTAAGCTCAAGCAATGTATGAGCTCAGAGAGGCCTGTAGCTGCTAGAATGCACCTGTTTGAGAATGTAACTGTCCATCAAGTCTTACTGATGTAAGCAGTTCTGTTTTCCCTCCCACTTCGCTGATTAAGTGATATCCATCTGCCCATGTTAGTCGATAGCTATTCCTGTGTATGTTTGTACCTTCTATTTGAGTATACGTGCTTACTCCGCAACAAACACAGTATATAGGGGACCCATGGTCTGTGTATTCAAGCACTACCACCTGGAACACTTGAGGGTGTTGTATGGGCGTGGTCTTAATCATGAGTGAATAAACTTATTTTTGAATTCCAGCTTCAGTGCCAATCTCTTCTTTGTTGGTTTAAGGACCCGTGGACAGATAAGTGTGAACCCCTGCACTGGTGGGCCCCTAAAAAAGATCATTTCGACATAGGGGGTCGAGGAGTAGCATAAGTTTGGGAAGGGAAGTTTTCGAAAGGGTCAAGGATTTGATTATTTTGGGATTCATCTGCCTGATTCCGGATCATGGACCCCATATATATTTAAAACCTCACTTTTGTTAACCCATAGAGCTGGGGCCATTCTTATATCTGCTAAAAGGCACCCTGGTACCAGATTCTTCTAGCAGTGGAGATAGAGAAGCCTCAACCAAGGGGTGCAGTATTAAATGGCACAAAACTATGGGTCCACTGCCATGCAAGTCAACTGGGAACTTGTGAGAACAACTTCATAAGAGCTCTAACAGGAATGGAGAGAGGCACCCTCTCAGTTCCCTTTACATTGGACCTTGAACTTAAGCCTATATCTGCGTTGGCAACACTAACGCCACTACTTTATTGGGTTAGCTTATGGGCCATTATTGTATGACCTGGGCCTAGGTAAGTCTTGGAAAGAGCCCTCCTCTGTCAAACCTGCTGTGATTACTGTTGTCAAATCAAAATACAAGTAGAGAGTTGCTGCTCAGAATGAATTGCACAGTTCCATCGGCAGCTGCACAAGGCTTTTTCTATTCCATAAGACCGTGTCTAAGGCAGAGAAATTCCTACATTTTATACGACTGGTATGTACACACTCACATTTTTTGCAGTTTAGGTACAGGACTCAGCCAATTGTTGTGTTTACATCAACATGGGATCCTGCACAGTCAGGGTCTACCTTGTGTCTGTCACGCATGTTTTTCTATAAGACCGAGGAACAGTTGCTATTCTTTTGAACAAAATATTCTAGAGCTAGGTGGATTTTGCCCTTGTGTCATCTTCTGGGAATGACAAATCACACAAATGCTCTCAGAATTTGTAAAAGTGATTCTACAAGTGTGATGGTGACTGCTGTATCTAAATTTATTTTTGCCACTTGGTTCACTAGACACTGAGTGACTGCTTGATCACCGAAGACTAGCCCTTCTTTGGGCTCGCTTTGGCACTCGTCTTGATGAAATTAACTTATTGGCCAGTTTTTGCTAATTGCATAGTGAGAAGTGAGAGCTGTGTTTCTGTTTGTAATTTTAGTGAACTTTTATTTATGCTTTTATTGTCTTCTAATTATTTATTGTAATTGTGGGTTTTTAAACTTTATTTTTCATTCATTCCTGCACTGATTTTTTTTATTGATACATTTTATATGCTTGCTGTTAAGTGTCAGACGAAATATTATATTCGATTTGTCGAACTTGAACTGGTATCCCCTCTTTTAGGTAGAAACACAAGTCTTGTTTGGGCCCCTTTAGTAACGCACAAGTTCTCAATATAATCTGCAAGGACATTTTTAGTTCCGCAATAAACAGGGGGCCTTAACACTTAGGTACAGAATTGTTTTCTGTCGAGTCCTCTCATGCATGGAGAGATTGGGCAATGAATCGTCCAGCTCTGTTTTTGGAGAGTCATAAAATAGTATTGCATAAATCCCCATAATTCACAGGTCATCCAAAATCAGTCTGCTTTTATTGTAAGAAGCAAATTCCACCTTTGTCAGGATTAAGGTTTTAAAGTCCGGCATAAGATACCCTGGTTTTGCCAGCTTTAAGCGGTCACCAAACTCACTTAAAGAAGTGACAGCATAGAAGGCTGATAAAAGCAGTGACCTATTCAAAGGCATTGTGGGGGACCAAGTCAGAGAATAGGTCAACAAACTCATAAAAGCACATACATAACTCATTTGCCAACCCCAAATATGGGTTTATATATTGTTTTTTGTCTAATGCCTTTGCTGCCCCTGGGTGGCCTGCTTGGTGTCAAAAGGTGTTGCTAAAGGGTTTGAGTAATTAGATCTTACGTTGTGCAGAAATTACTACTGGCAAAGGCCGTCATAAAGGTATTGTTCCACCTGTAGAGGTGCTATCGGAGCGAAGCTCTCCAGACATCCCTTGTAGAGTGCGACCAATTGACCATGGATCCGAAAAGCTGTATGTTCTTGGTCAACGTGCGCTTCCAAGTTTTCCTCCTCCTCTTTCCGATGGCAATTGAGCTCTTTACCTCCTTCACTTGTGTTACAGCTTGTGTGACAGATGGCACATTCTCACCTTCCAAACTTCAAAAAATAGGAATGACTGGCCTTGGGACAGTGTAAATAATGTTGTTACCAATAATTGCATCTAAGTTACTTGGCTCAAGCATTGGTGCACTACCTTCCCCAAATTTCCCTCCATCGTGGCAGTCATTGGACAGGTCCCCAGAAAATAATTCCCTAAAGAATAGACCATTTCGCCCTTTCTCTTTTTCTTTTTGAACTTCTTTGTCCGGAATGCTGTCTTTATAAGGCATGGTTTACATTTCCGTCCTACCCAAACTGATACTAGGATGTGGCTCACCTTTGGCATTTGATTAAAGATCCAATACATCCAGTGATAGGCATATTGACCCTTTACCTATGCTGAATTCCAACAGACTCTTGCAATTCACATGAGGCTTTATTTTCCTTTCACCAAGATCACCCCCTCCTTGGCGACCTAGAAGAATAGTTGATGATGCCTGTGGTTGAATTTATATTGGTTGGTGGGACCTGCTCAGTTTATGTATCTTTATCCTTGACTAGAGCTAGTTAGAATAGTTGTGACTATGGACTTGATATGGCCAGCCCCTCTCAAGGACTGTTCCAAAAGCGAGTTATTGAGTTTCGTACGCTGTTTAAAGCAAATAAAGCTACAGTAATAAAGATATCTTAAGTGCACTGGGGGTTACAGTCTGCCTTCTCAGACTGGTTTTGGAGTGGCAGTTTCAAAACGATCGAATCCTCAGAATCACAAGGTAGGAGAATCGGATTACTAAGAGCTGGCGGCAAGGAAGCCACATTATCAAATTCGGTATGGACCATAGCCTTCACTGCCTTTGCAGAAAACATGTCCCATTTACTATTATATGGACTGTCAGGTAGTATATAGTCCAGCATTGCTGGAGAGCTTGCTATGGTGAGTGAAAGAAAAGGATTTTACTAATCTGCACAAAAGTCCTGGGGCATAAACGTGTTGAAAGTCGAACTGTATCTCCGACAGCATATGCTGGGAAAGCCAAACAATAAAAATGTGCACATTTTCTATAGTCTTCTTTTGCTTTACATAAATAAAACATTCTATCTGCCTGTGCAATTGCTATTGACATCAAAAGTCCTAAAATGGAGTGAACCGGGGTGCATGAAACAGAATTGGAGTAGTTGTGAATAAACACCATACGAACAAAAAGGGAGTGTGAAGCATGCACTGAGTTATTGTGGGCAAATTCTGCACTTGGTAGCCATGTACCAATGCTTGCTGGCTCAGTGTGGCTGTCTGATTAGGGATGATAGCTGATGAATATACGGCTGATTGAGCACAGACAAGCTACGTCTGTTAATGGTCAAAGACCAAGCATGTAGACAGGCAACCTCTTGATAAAAAAAATCATAGCAAGTTCTGAAGCAGAATGATGCTTAAGAGGTACACAATGGGTGTATTTTGTTTAAGGTAAAAAAAAACACTCTACAATAACGAAGAGTGCATTGTACTTCTCTGAAAGAGAAAGAAGGTCTGCAATAAAGTCAAAGGAAATTCTTCTTCAGTGTCTGTCAGAAAGAGACCGAGCGATCAGCATTGGAGTTCATATTCGATTAGATGTTTTCATTTGGGCACATATGCCACAATTCTTTATATAGTTCTGAACACCCTCGCAAAGAGTGGGCCACTAAAAATGTATTTGAACTAGATCAAACTACTCTCTGACTCCAAAATGTCCTGCCATCGGGTCTTTAAGGCACCACTGAAAGACGTTCTGTCTGAGGTTTTCACGGGGAACATAAAATGTCACCTTGTGGTATAGCAGTAAGTCCAGTTGTGTTCGGACTTGTGATGGTTCTTGAATCTTTGTTTGTGGGTGTATGAAATGTAATGGTACTTTTACTTTTGCCAAGAAGTCATGGATGTCCTTTACCATGGCTGGATTTAGTGCAAGAATAGTAGACATTGTCACCTGGGCCATGTCTTCTTCACAGAATATCTGCTTTTTTTTTTGTCTTTTCCTGGGTCTATAGGTGATAATCCATTGAAAGCAGAGGAAAAGCACCCAACAGGCATGCCAAGCATTCGTACGTTTGATTTTACAAAGGTTTTTATGGTCGGTTCATACTGTGAATGGAAATTTGACCCCCTCCAGATGATGCCACCGATGGGAAGATTCTTCCTTCATGGCCAGCCATTACCGATCGTAGATGGTGTACTTATGTTTAGTGGAGAAAAGGGTGCAGGGTAAAAACAGTAGATGTAACATCTGTCGCATGGTCTCCTTGGGACAGAATGCTCCTATGACAACTGAAGACACATCCGTTTGAACACTGAAGGATGGATTGTGTTAGTATGCTGTTAGGATGCCATAGAATAGGAGCTGAAATGAAAGCTGGTTTGTCTGCCAAAGGCCTGTTGCTCGGTTTCCCTATTTAAATAGAACTTTGGCTTTGGTAAGTTGAACTGTTGATGTTACAATGAAGGTAAAGCCTACAATGAAAGGTCTATAAACGTTAGCAAAAACCGGGAACTGTTGGATCTCTTGTGACTTCTCCATACTAATGCCCTTGTGTGAGATGACAAACTTAAAGAAAAGATGATTCAAAAATACACTGCTCAGTAATAAGGATAGAAAGGGATTATAATGATAATGACAGATAAGTCGTAAAAGGTTGCCATAGTAAATCAGATTTGTGTTTTCTTATATTCAATAAAAAATATTTAACTAAAAAAAATACACTGCTCTCATTTTGCAAACAAGAATATGCTTCCGCAGACGCTGTGGCACTTAATTAATACATTTTTGGTGTTCCTCAAGAGATTAAAAGAAAAATCCTCTAAATATACGATGATATTGGTGTCTAGGATTAGGCAACGAAAGAACTGACATTTCTTTCAGTTGTAGCCATAAAAACAGGTGATTGAATGGGAACTGTTTAATTTTGGGGTAAGCATTATCTTTTACAGTATTGCAAGGAAAGATGCATGTTAAACATCCGATCGATTTACGGATTGTATTTTGAAAGACAGATTGTACCAATCGCAAAAGAATACTTCACTGCCACACAGAGCAAGACAAGCTCGGGCCAAGCCAGTCTGCACCAGATCGAGGATGAACCGGGCCACTCCCCTAGCATCTTACTCCTGAACAAGTCGCTGGTATGGGGAAACCTATGTTAACCATATTTAATGCCAATTTGCCACTTAAAGGCACTAGAAATAAGTTTACAGGTATGGCTTTTTTGACCTCTGCATTTGGGACCCTTAGTGAGTAGATCATTAGAGTAGATGAGGAGTTGGGCTTACACGTTATGAGGGGTGATTTTGCTTCGCTGGGGAGCTTACGGACATTGTTGCTTCCAATCATGCTCAGGGAGGGAAGACCTCCACATCCAGTATTGGGGGTCCCCCTAAGGGAAGTAACTCAACAGTTGTTTTGACAGACACCCACCAAGCTGATAGTGTGCAAGCAGGTGGTCTATCATTCTCTGAGCAACCAGTTCGCAAAAGAAAAACGAGATGCAAAGCGCATGCCTGGTAAAAATCAACGCAGGATTGGTAAAACCCACCAAGTAGGGCTTCAAAAGCTGGGACTCGAAAGCATCCGATCAGTTACCTGATTATATTTATTGTAAAATTGAATCATTGATTGGGAACTTTTTTTCTGAATGCCTTAAGAGAATAACTGTGATTGGGTATGTTTTAACTGATTTGGCTAGTCAAACCAAGCCAATTTCCACTATACAGTTCATTAAGGAAGGGACCATATACACTGAGAGGGTTGTGGCGAGAGAGGGCAGCCTAATGAAAGGTTATTTCAAACCCATGGAAGGTCCATATGAGAAAAGCTTAATGGCCCCTATACCCTCAACGGCCATTAGTTTTCCTGTGGAAGGAAGCTCATCTTATCCACAGATACCCTCTGATAAGGTATTGCCCAGCGTGGATGGACAAGGCAGATTAATGTACAAGTCTAGCGATATCACAGCCAGGTGGTAGTTTTAATTAATTTGCCACCTGATTTTACAACTTATGTTGTGATTTTGGGGGATGCACAACCCTTAAGGAAGGGCTGAGGGAAAATTGTAATCCGTTAAAAAACAAGGTTACCTATTATTTAGAAAGAGACGTTGGGGGCACTTTTATTGCACTGGGTCATAAGTAGTTTGAAGGGGGGGAAGTGTTGTAATGAATTTTGACCAATCTGGAATGACAACCCTGTTGTTGCCTCATTTTTCTGGCTTTCAGAGCAACTCATCCACGATTCAGTTCTTGCTGCTGGACTACTTTTATAAACCTTGTTTACCTCCTATTGATTATTTCCTGTCAGATACCCCTGTTCTCAGGACTACCAACCACATCCCTAATTCCATTTTTTTGATCCTGACTTCGTTGTAGATTCCTTACCTTAGAATTTCCCCCAGGCGTCAGTTTGGATCCGGAGATTTTTCTTTAGCAATACCCCTGTGTGTCTGTGGCGTCGGTTGACTCCACGCCCATCGTCGGCGTCGTGGTCGCCGGGATGATGATGCAGTTCCTACTGCGCGCTGACGTCAGTTCTTTCTTTTTCCGTGCCAGTTTAGCGCAGATCCAGAGAGAGCTACCTCTTAGCCGTTTTTTGAGTCTTGGAATCCTTGTGCATGAGGGATGTCCCAACGCTGGACCGGCTTCAAGCCCTGTGATTTTTGTTACAAGATGTCTCTGACAGATCCACTCCTCATGTGCTTGTGGTGTCTGGAGTGTGACCACTACCCAAAGTCGTGCTCCGACTGCCAGGCCATGCACCCGAAGACTTTGCAGGAGCGGTCCCGAAAGTTTTTGTAGGCTTGGCGGTCAGCTCTGAGTCGCTCCCAGTCTCGTTCGAGAGGAAGGTCACGAGGTTGTTCGCGGAGCCCCCACTCCTCATCACTCTCCAAGTTGTCAAGGTCCTCGGGTACGTCGAAGCACAAGAATGAGAAGAGGCTCAAGCACTCTTCACCTTCTCCCCACCGGTCGGCTAATGCGACTCAGGACTCTGAGCGTCGTTGCTCAAAGGCTCCATCTCCGGTACCTGCTTCAGGGACGACTCCGTGCCTACCACCCTTTCCAGGAGCCGGAGCATTCCCTGCCCAACTTAGACAATTTTATGAGGCCTTACACCTTATCTTTGGACAACCCAACTCTGCCGGCGTGCCTTTGCGTCCCCATGAAGCGGGTTGTGGGTCCTGGTCCATGCTCGAGTTGGACACAGATCTGGACCGACGTCGGCCGACACCGGAGGGTACTTTTGTTCTCCCATCCCCTATCGACAAGAAGGTGGTGATGAGGACTGGGAGGGGTCGCTGGGCACTTTAACTGACCAGCTAGAAGAACCAAACTGGTGAGAGAACCTGGCTGATGCCAGTAATCTGGACACGGGTTTGCTTTCTCCCCCTACCGTGGCTACGGAGGAGGTAGCGTCCTATGCTGAGGTGGTGAGAAGGGTGGCTGAGGTCCTAGGCCTTGAGCTGCCTTCGGGGGCAGTCAGGACTAACCTCCTGACAGAGGTGCTTCAGCCTGCAGCTTCTTCCTCTGAACCCCAATTGCCATTCAATGAAGCCCTTACTGATGTCCTCCTGGGCACTTGGTCCAAGCCCAGCACAGCACAGGGGACCCAACAACCGTCCCCTGAGAGCTTGGTGGTCCAAGCCTCTTCTTCTAAGTGCGCATTCCCTTCTGCTCCTCCAGATAGGGAATCCAAGAAGCTGGAGCTTTGGGAAGCAAATGTTCTCTTCCTCCAGCTTGGCACTGCGATCGGTGAATACCATGTGCCTCTTGGGCCACTACTCCCATACCATCTGGGATGCGGTTGCACTGGTGCTGCCTCAGTGCCGGGAGAAGGCCTGGGCCATTCTCTCCCAGGCAGTTGCAGATGGGAGCGACGCAGCCAAATTCACCATTAGGTGTAGACTGGATACCACCGACTAATTGGGCAGAACGATTGCCACATCAGTAGCCCTTAAACACTATGCCTGGTTGAGGACATCTGGCTTTTCGGGAGATTTCTAGTCAACCTTGATGGACATGCCCTTTGATGGCCGTTGTCTTTTTAGCGACAAAGCAGACTCGGCGCTTGAGCGCTTTAAAGACGCTCGAGCTGCAGCCAGGTCTTTGGGCCTCACTGCGCCTTCCCGTCCACTCTAGTCTGCTTTTCATCCATTTCGTGGCTACGAAGGGGGCGCCCAACCACGTCCGGTCCAGTCTAGCTGCCCGTTCACGCAAGCTGCCCAACCTCTGCATGACTGCGGACGTGGGACCCAGCATCCTCAAGGGTCTGGGAGCCAGCGGGCAGGCCAGTCCACCATCTCCCCCCCTGCCACTGCCTTCAAATCCTCCTAGTCGGATGTTCCAGGCCCATCTTCAGCCAGTTCGAGGCAGGATTCACCATCACCTCCTCCACTGGCAATACGTCACGTCGGACAGGTGGGTTCTGCAAATTGTCCGAAGGGGCTACTCCCTCTCCATCGAGATGACGTCTCCATCATTGTCACTGTCTTACGATCATTGGAGGATCATTTGGCACTTCTCCTCCAGGAAGTCTCGGCTCTTTTGACCAAGGGAACTATAGAGAGGGTCCCTGCACCAGACGTAGGTCATGGTTGCTATACCCTCTACTTTCTGGTGCCCAATTAAGAAAAAGCCCTGCGTCCTATTCTAGACCTACGAGCCCTTAAATGCTTCCTCCGGAAGTAGAAGTTCAAGATGTTCACGTTAGCTCAAGTCCTGTCTGACCTCGACCCTGGAGGCTGAATGGTGACGTTGAATTTGCTGGGTGATTATTTCCATCTTTCCATCCTGCCAGTCCACAGACGCTATATACTGTTTACTGTGGGCCATGAGCACTTTCAGTTCACCGTGCTCCCCTTTGGCCTTGCCAGTGCCCCTCGGGTGTTCACAAAGTTGATGGTGGGGGTCGCAGCTCATCTGCGAGGATCAGGGATCCCAGTCTTCCCCTGTCTAGACGACTGGCTGTTGAGGACGGGCTCCCCCCAGGCTGTTGTCTCCCACCTCCAGACTACGGCAGACATTCTGCATTCGCTGGGGTTCGCTATGAACGTGCCAAAGTCACACCTGACTCCCTCTCAGACGCTCCCTTTTATCTGAGCTGTTCTGGACACAGTGCAGTTTCGGGCCTATCCTCCGGAACAGCGAGTCTGGGATATTCGGGCTATGATACCGATGCTTCAGCCTTGATTCCGGATTTCTGTGAGAATGACTCTGAGGCTGCTGGGCCTCATGGCCTCCTGGATCCTGCTGGTGGATCATGCCAGGTGACCTATGCGAGCCCTGCAGTGGGGCAGGCTCTGCAGTGGGACCTAAAGTTCCAGTGGGCGCAGCATCAGGGGAATCTATTTCGACTCTGTCCAGATCTCAGAGGGGACTGTGCCACAGATGCAGTGGTGGTTAATGAACCAAGATTGGGTCAGAGGCAGATCCCTTTTCCTTCCCAAACCAGATCTAACGGTAGTGACGGATGCCTCAATTCAGGGATGGGACGGCCATCTAGGGGAGGGGGAGATCAGAGGCGTCTGGTCTCCGGCGCAGCACGGGCTCCATATCAACCTGCTGGAGCGCCGGGCGATCAGATTGGCACTGAAGGCATTCCTTCCCTCTCTGAAAGAGAAAGTGGTGCAGGTGTTCACAGACAACAACACCGCCATGTAGTACTGCAACAAACAGGGCGGGGTAAGGTCGTGGACCCTTTGTCAGCAGGCTCTCCACCTCTGGACGTGGCTGGAACATCAGGGAATAACCCTGGTGGTTCTGCTCCAGCGCGGAGTGCAAAATCCCCCCCTACTGCCACGGACCAAATGATCTCACGCACACTATCCATACATCCGCTGGTGGGGCCCATAACACCAACACACTCTCACCATCAGTCCGTGCAAGAGGCGATTATCCTTCCAAGCGCTGAATAATGAGGGTGGAAGATATCACTATATCCTAATGAGCAACAAACCTACAAACCCTTCTCATACTCATTAGGCCCTAGATTCCACATTTGGTATTACCCTCATAACCGGGACGGATCTGTTAGTTGTAGTTTAAGTGAAATTCTAATTCTCTAATTAACCTTTTCATTAACACATTTCAATGAATAAACAACCCAACTCATTTCTGTAGATGTTCAAATCCAATTTTAAATTAATATTGCAGATTAAAATCATTCATTTGATCAAGTTGCTATTCATATTTACCTATTCTGGCTAAAGTCGTCCTCTATGTCAAATCTGGCTGTCTCGCAAATCTATGCCCATCAATTTTAGCAGGTTAAGTTCATCAGGATTTTGGGCATTAATTCAGTCCGTCAAAGATTCAGGCTAACAGCTGTCCTGCAGTGTCACCGTCCTCTCCGTCAGCATATCATTAGGAGTCGAAGGAGCGATATCCCGACCTCTCTATTCTATGGGTTTTATAATAATTTCAATAGCAAAATGTAACAATATTGAGTTTTAAACTGTTCTGATTGGCTGATCAGGGGTCAACCTTTCCGTTCCCATAAGGTTTAGTCAATGTTGTCAGCATACTTGCTGGTTCCGGTTCTTTAATGAAGTCTTTTGTCTGTAGCACTGGCACCTTTCCCAGTATCCTTGATGAGTACAGCTTGCCTGGGGTCAGGACAGGGTCATTGTTGCTTATCTTTTAGCGCAGGCGCACTTCACCCAAGCCTGGTTCAGCGTCGGCAGTCGTGTTAGGCGCCAAAGTCAGCCATCTTTTGGCAGGCCAAAATAGTCAACTTAAGCAAAGAAACACAAAAACGTAATTAATACATAGAAATGACTAATAAAATGTTATTCCCTCGCTAATACCCATATGTATGTGTATTTATCTAGCCAAAAGCAACACTCAATGCGGTTTATACTTACTAAATAAAGCAGGAATCCCAATGACATCACCAAAGCAACATCTCATGCAACATTCTAATTAGCTATCATTAGTATGTGTACGAAGTTTAGTTCACGTCATTAATTAGGCCATGCAGACGCAAATCCCACGTGTATTTCAGTCATTAATAAGGTTGGTTAGTTATTTTCACATCACTCCAAACCATTAGTACGATTATAATTAATTTATCTAATTTATAAAATACATGCAAAATGGGGTGGGTATACAAAACTTTGCATAACCCGCTCCAGCAATCCCCCCTTTGGTGATTTTATCACCACACCACCCAAAATTGTATTCTGTCTTTACGGAATCTTTAAAATGTTTTCTTGCTCTTAATCATAATTCAGTTTCACCAATTTCTTCTCTTTTTGCAGTTTTATATATACTCTCCTTCCATTCTTCTAATGTTATCTCTTCCAAATCTCTATTTTGATCTTTGTTTTTTCTTTTTAATTTTTCTCTTTTTATTCTTTTCTTATTTTTCTTGTTTCTACAGCACATACAACATAATCTTATCATTAAAACTATGCAGATTACACATGTTAATGGAAATAATATTTTACCTATAAGTGTACTACCTATTTTTACTAAGAAATTCTTAATAGCAGCTATTTTCTTTCCAATTCTATCCCAAACACTTTCAACCTCCAGTGGTGCAAGTTCATCATGCAATTCAGTAATATTCTTAATATAAGTTTTCAGATCTTTGCTTTCGTCAGGAATTTAAGTACAACAATGTTGAACTTTCAGCATTCCACAGACTCCACCCTCTTTTGCCAATAAAATATCAAGGGCAAGTCGATTTTGCATTACCATAGCACGCATTGCAACCATTTCAGTATTAACCAATAAAAATCCTCCAGCGGTGCTTGTTGACAAGCGATCCACTACTGTTGACAATTTTCTAATTTTGTTCGCATTCAGAGTTATTCCCACTGCTGGTATCCATGCCTGAAAAATATCGCCTACAATTTCTGCCCAAGATTCTCTCTTGGTCCTAGCTAAATGATTACTTAAGCTATGTACACCATCTTCTCCTCTATCCATATGAAATATTTTTGGAAAGACCAGGCCTACGTAACATGTGCCATACCAATGGTCTGGCAAGCGATAATATGCCCTGTTCCCGCAAATAAAATATAATCCAGGAAAGACTGGATCTCTTCCACCTTTGAATCCCCATCCACCCATGATTCGATATGTATCATGGCACTCACTATTACCTAGAAAATAATTATCATACGCAGTTTGATTCCTTCGAATGCAAAATTTCCCTTTCTGAGGCCAATCTAAAGCTATAGTTGGACTAGCTTCTCCTTTCAAATGTTTTTCTTTCTCTATATCCCAGATTGTTTTCTCCACTTTCCCTTCTGCTGCTTTTCTTTGCATTTTCAATCTTCTTTCCTCATTCATGTCTAAGAATGTCTTTTCCTCCTTCTTCAAACTGCATGTTAGATTGTTTCTAAAAATATACTCTTAGTTCCTTAGTTTCTAAAAAGAATTCACCTAATACCTTAGCAGGTTTTACTTTGTTCAATTTGTTATAAGAAGGCACTTGCGCAAAAATGTTATCTACATCTGAAAAATAATATTCTAATTTTCCTGTCTCATAAAACAAACTAGCTATTACACTACATGTTATTCCATACGTTGCTGGAAGGTGATAAGTCACTCCCTCAGAAACAGATGCAGGTAACTGCGTACATACGTAGCAGTCCCCTACGTCCATTGTCTTTATATATTCATACAATAATTTTGAAAATACATTATTAGAAAAATCTGTTATTGACCTGTTGTTATGCAAATAATTTTTATCTATTCTAGTTGTAACTACCTTTGGAATTTTCCCTATATTAGTTTTGTTTTCACTATGTCCTTCTAATGTATCTATAGTAGCCTTAAAGGAAATGACAAGAGCAAGGATGCTCCATAAAAGCATTAATAATCCTGTACAACAACAACACATTTTACACCATCTTTTCATGAATGTACATTTACCTTTACTACTTTCTATGTTAGCCATCTTGTTAAAATGGACCGTGTCTTTTGACTTAGCCTCTTTTACTTCACAACTAGTTTTTCTAACCTAAGGTTCAAACACCTATTTGGTTCTACCAGTCACTATTTTTAATTCAATATCTTGTTTTCTTCATCAATAGTTTTCTTAACTTATTCAGTTTGGCATCTCATCGTTCTTCACTCTCCTCTCGTCTTCCAAATATGGATTTTCCTGAACTTCCGTTTCTTCTTCTCCAATGTCGGACAAGAGAACTCTCAGGATTTCCGATTCTATTTCATCCTCAACCACTTTCAGTACAGTCTCCTCTGGATTTCCTTGACTATCTGCCTTTTCTCCCTGTTCAGGCAGAGCCACGTGCGTCCATTCTGGTGACTTATACTTCTGGTTAGGTTTTCTTATTCTTCTACTCTCTTTGTCTTCAGTTAATTAATCTTCTTTTGATTTCTCCTGACTAGTCACTTCATTCACCTGTTCAGCTCTCGGTGAATTCAATCTTGTCAAACGATATCTCAGTTTCCTTATTTTATTGGGCCAAATATCTCTTGCAACTCTTTTTACTTTACTTCCTTTGTCATTCTATTCATTCCTCCAAGCTCTTTTTCTTAGAACTCGACCTTCAGGTATTTCATTTTCACTCTCTTCAGACTCTGTCTCAACTTACTTTGTCTTTTCAGCAACTTCTTCTTCCACCGCTTGTTTTGTTTTCCCTACTTCTGTCCCTCCTCGGGTCTCCGGCACGCAATCTTCCTGCTGGCTACTTGTCCCTTCACCTAACTCGATGTTGCAGTTCCCTACACCTCCTCGGGGGTCTTCCGCAGAAATCTGTCCCTCTCTCTCTTTACCTGTCCCTTGTTCACTTAGATTTGTTACTTCAGGTGGAATTTCTCCCAGTCTCTCATCTGGTACTTCCTTTTCACGAATTTCTTTTGTTGCGTCTTCAGTACTCTTTCCTTTTTTCTTCTTGTGTTCCTTCTTGGAACCCTGCGCTTCTTGCTCGTTTCCAGAATCGCTAGACTCGGAAATCTGCAATCTTCTTCTCAGAGCGATACTTCTGGGGACTAAAGCTGATCTTTGTTCTGTTTCCCCCCTTTCAGAGTTTCCTTGTGTCTTTGACCCTTAGTCATCTGATTCAGTGCTTGATTCTGATTCATCAAAGTATTCTTTCCCTGTGCTGTCCACCGGATTTGGAATTCTCAATGTATGACTGGCATGGATCCAGTTTTTCAGTCCAGCACACTTCAAAGCTGTGGTCGTGGTCAAAATGACTTGTCGTGGTTTTCCCCACCTTGGAACCAGACAATTTATTCTTCTGTGGCTTTTATCCTTACCCAATCACCTGGGCTCAGATCATGGGCTTGCTTCTTTTCAAGTGTGGTGGCATCTGGTCCAACCTGATGAAACACAGAATGAACTGCGTCAGCCAGGCCTTTACAGTATTCCAACACCATGTCATCAGAAATTGTCATCAGCTTGTTGACTGGTATAAACACATGTCTCATTGCACGTCCCATGATTATTTCATGAGGGCTTAATCCTGTAATTCTGTCTGGAATTGCCCTGATTGTCATGAGTACTAGAGGCAAGACATCAGGCCATTTCATACCTGTGGCCAAACACATTTTCCCTATTCTATTTTTGATAGTACCATTCATCTGTTCAACCACACCAGAAACCTCTGGTCGGTAGGCACAATGTAGTTTTTGTTGTACATTCAATGCTTCACAAATTAATCCTACAATTTCATTATGAAAATGTCCTCCTCGGTCTGACTCAATTGTCACTGGGAACCCGAACCTGGGGATGAATTCTCTCAGCAGTAGCTTGGCTACTGTCAACCCATCATTTCTTCTTGTTGGGAATGCTTCCACCCACCTGGAGAATAGGCAGACCACTACCAAAACATACCTCAATCTGTTACAGGGAGGCATCTCAATGAAATCTACTTGCATTCTGGTGAAAGGCCCTCCTTCTCGACCTATTGTTCCCAGACTCACTACTGTCTTCCTGCCAGGATTGTACTGCTGACATATTAAGCATCTCTGACAAAGACTTTCTGCTACAAGTCTGAATTTTGCATTGTACCAGGTCTGCTTAAATGACCTGATCATAGCATCTCTCCCAATATGTCCCTGGCCATGATACATCCGTGCCATGGTAGACATCATGCTATCAGGCATAACTGGTGGTCCATCTCTATAGACCCACACATGATCCTTTTCCCTTGGGGCACATCCTGCTTTTACCCACTGTCTCATTTCCTCATCTCCTGCCTCATCCTGCAACTGTTTTACCTCTTCCCAAGTTCCCACAATGTTAGTGAGCATCAATGAGCAAGAAGACATTTCTCTTTCCTTAGCCTGATTGACCGAATTCTGATTTTGTGCACAATACTGTGCCATGTCGTTTGCATACCTGTTCCCGGTGGCAATATAATCACCACCCTGACTATGTGCAGCACATTTTACAACAGCCAATTGTTTAGGCAGCTGTATCGCCTCAAGCAGCTTTCCAACCACTTCTGCATTCTTAATGGGAGTTCCACTCGAGGTCAGGAAACCTCTTTGTAGCCATAGTTGGCCGAAGTCGTGGACGACTCCAAAGCCATACTGGCTATCAGTTATCACAGTCACTCTCACACTCTTCCCAATCTTGCATGCTCTAGTCAAAGCCACAAGTTCAGCTACCTGGGCTGATTTCACTCCTTTCAAATATGAGGCTTCAATTACTGCTGCGACTGTGCATACTGCATATGCAGCACTCCTTCATCCGTTCTCAAACATGACCCATCAACGAACATCACAAAATCACTTTCTGGCAAAGGTACATCTTTTATGTCTGGTCGTGGTTTGGTACAAAAATCAAGTACATCCAGACAATCGTGATCAACTTCATCTCTTACCTCTATAATTTCAGCATCAGGCAACAATGTTGCAGGATTCACATTCACACATCTCGCAAGACTCACATTAGTTGCACTCAATATGACCTTTTCATACTTAGTCAGCCGACTGTGTATCATATACTGAGTGCGACTCCTTGTCAACAGAATTGCTACATCATGGGGTACAAACACTTTAAATGGATATCCCATCACAATTCCTTCACTCTGCTCCAAACTTCGACATGTTGCAGCCATCGCTTTCAAACATCCAGGTAAACCTACAGCTACTGGATCTGGCATTGATGAAAAATATGCAATTGGTCTTCTCATTTTTCCATGTTTCTGAGTCAACACAGAAAGTGCACATCCATTTCTCTCACTGCAATACAACTCAAATTCTTTCTCATAGTCAGGCATTCCTAATGCAGGTGCTTCACACAAACCATCTCTCAATTGTCTAAATGCTGCCAATTCTTCTTTGTTTAATTCAAGGGGATCTTTTACATCACTTCTCGTTAATCGCACCAAAGGCTTTGCGATCAAGGAAAAGATCCCTATCCACTGACGGCAGTACCCTACCATTCCCAAAAACATTCTTACTTCTCTTTGAGTCATGGGAGCTCTCATTCCTTTTATTATTCTGATTCTGTCTATTGTTATTTTCCTTAGTCCTTTCTCAATGTTGTGTCCCAGATACTGCACTTCCTTCTTGCAAAACTGTAGTTTTGCGGGTGACACTTTAAGTCCTCCATCTGCCAAATGATTCAGTAAGGCTATTGTATCTACCTCACAGGCTTCACGTGTTTTTGACGCCACCAAAAGGTCGTCAATATATTGTACTAGTACAGAATTTTCTGGCATTTCCAAACTCTCCAAAGATCTCTTTAACAACTGATTGAATATTGAGGGGCTCTCTGTATACCCCTGTGGGATTCGGCACCATGCCAAAATACGCTCACCAAAACGAAATGCAAAAATTTGCTGACTGTCATGGTGCAATGGGATGAAAAAGAAAGCATGACACAGATCAATTACTGTGTACCATTCTGCATCATGGGGAATCTGATATAAAATCACTGATGGATTTGGTACAATGGGACAACATGATACCACAATTTTATTCACCTTTCTCAAATCTTGCACTATCCTGAATTTCCCATTTGCCTTTTTCAGTCCCATTATCGGTGAATTACATGGACTACTCATTATTTCTCTCAAGATTCCTTGTCTGATCATTTTATCTATTATAGGAGTTACACCTTCAATTATTTCAGGTGTCAACTTGTACTGTGGAACATTTGGATACGTTACTCCTTCCGTTAGTTATTTTGACTGGATCTACATTTCTCGTTAGTCCTACATCCTCTCCAGTGAAATCCCAAACCTCTGCTTTTACAGAGTTTCTTAGTTCTTTTGGTAATTCATCAGGGTTGAATACAGCATATGTTTCAGTAACTTCACTTTCTCTGTTAGCTAGGGTCATCTTGTTCAATACATCATCATCTGGTGTTTCAAAAGCTATTCCATCCGGAGAACAAAATATAGTGCAATTCATTTTGCACAACAAGTCCCTACCTAATAAATTCACAGGACTGGTGTCACACACCACAAAGCGGTGCATTTCTGAAAATTTCCCTATGCTGACTTTCACTGGTTCTGTAAGATAGGTCTTAATTTGCCTGTTGGACACACCAACTACTTGGATCGTTTCATCCGAGAGAGTAAGATTCTTAACATCAGCTGATCTAACAGTTGATCGAGTTGCCCCAGTATCCACTAGGAAAGTAATATTTTCATCATTAACCCTCCCATCTACAAAAGGTCCTGTCTGGTCTACTTCTAGAGTTGCGCCAAGTACGCACTCTTCTTCCTCCCTTCGGCACCGTCAATAGCTCTTTTCTGCGTCACTCTCATCGCGTTGCAGCCAATACTGCGAGACAGCGCTAGCGCGTGGCAGCTTATTTACCTGTTCTTCGTTGTAGAATCCCGATTCACTACTATACTTCTGTGTGTTTCTGCTCTGTGGAAAAGGCGGCTTTGGCACCTGATTCTGTGGGGGAACAACTTGCTGCTGTTGCTGCAGTTGACCACTCACCTCTTGCTGCACCTGTGGGTTCAATGATTAATTTTCATTGTTAGTACTGGGGGGAAATTTACACTCGGATTTCCAATGCCCTATCCTGCCGCAATTATGACACGGAAATTTCTTCTTAGCTTCTTCAATGTTCCCTTTGTACTTCCCATTATTAAATTTTGGCTTGGTCCCTGCTTGTTCCACCAATTGTGCTTCCTGTCTCTCCGCTACCTTTACCTGTGCCCACATTGCCTTCTCCTTTAACTTTCGCTGTTTTGCTTCAATTTCATCACTGAAGTATTTAGCATGTCTCAATACTTCATCTATTTTCTTGTTTTGCCAATCTACCGTATGCTGTTTAATCATATCATATCAATTTCTGGTCGTAAACCATATACAAATCTGTATACAAAATGGCTCAAATCCTTTTCACTTAGATTCTCGTCTCCACTAAACTGCTTAAAAGCTTGTATTAGCCTCTCATAGTATGCATGTACTGACTCTTTACTTTCCTGGTGTGTTCGATCAATTTTTACCCAGTCTGTTTCTTTAGGGGGCACTTTATTTTTCAAAATTACCATAACCTGCTCATATTTATTCATTACCTCGGGGTCTGGTGCTCCTGTTTTAGAATCCCTAGGATATTCCTTGGTTGGCCAATTTATCATCAATTTACATTCTGACCATAGGTCTGCTGGTACTATTATGTCAAACAGACTATTCAAATCAATCCATAGTACTTTAGACAATTTTACAAATCTGTCTACCTGTCTGTACCACTCGACGGGCTTTTCGCGTAGTCGAGGGAAGTCATTCGTAAATGACAAAATATCCTGTCTCGTCCATGGAACATGTACATATCCTCCTCCTGGAATCTCTCTCATAGGGCACTCTGTCACTACCTTCTCCTTTTCTCTTACAGGAAAGGCTGAAAATGTCTTATCTGAGGCATCATCGCGTTTTCTATACCACCTGCTTCTCCATTTATCCACGTCTCCCAATTTTCTTAGCAAAATGATTGTCCTTAATTAGACCTATTCGTCCTGTGGTGTTCATATTCTCAATGTCCTTTTCAGTGAATTCTACTCGATATGGTTTCTGTAAGGCTTTTACCTTTTCAATATCAATACCCATTTCATTTGCCACTATTTCTAATCTTTCATGCAAGTTTTTCGCTCTCCAGGTTGCACTTTTACACAGAAATAATAATTCTTCATCCTGATAGGTTTTCAATTTTTCTGTTGGGATAGTCCCTACGATTAATTCTTCCAATACCATTCGTAACTTGGCCACATCAATTGATTGGGATTCTTTGTCTTTCCTCTGCAAGCTTCTCAACCATTCACTTAACTCATCTGTTGATGGTCCTACTGGTTTTTCTACACTTCCATGTCCAAAATCATTTTGTGTTTCTGACACTGCCTCTATCATTGTCATACGTCTTTCTGCACGATTCTGATCTACAAATGGATCATTTGTAAAATTTGGTTCCATTTCACTCATAGTTTGCCTCCATGGATTCTCATTCTGACTCACTCTTGGTTGTTCTACAGGGTTACTATTTCTGTAAGGGACTGTCAAACAATGCTCACTGTCCTTCTGTTTTTCAAAAATGGGCATTACTGGACCGATTGTTACTGGAACAGTTACTGCTTCTAGATTCTTGGTCAATTCTCTTATTTTCTCAGTTCATTCCAGGGTTGTTTTTGCTAATTCTACAGAATTTTCTCCATCTGTTCTTCCTTCTGATCTCTTTTCTACTTCTCTGGTACCACTGTTTTTACTCAAACTTTGGGATTCTGGTTCCTATTTTATAATTCGCATTGTTTCTCTCATTGGGGCACTTGGAGTTAACATTTCTGGTTCTGATCTATACGGTGGTGGATTTTTATAAAACATATCATCAAGAACATCATCCTCAGACTCATTCATTCCATACCCTCTCGACTCCAAATTATGCCTCTTTTCCGCACACTTTCGACCTTCATTCTCTCCTACAGTTCTTACAGGGAACACACCCTCAGTCATGCTCGCATCTCACCATCTTTTCATTCGATCACTATGTGTTTCGTGTCCGTATGGTCTTCCAAACTAGTATCTATATCCTCTACCACTTCTTTGTCTTTCTCGTTCATGCATTTCGTCTTCCCATTCTGTCAAAGCCTCAAACTGTGTCGGTCTAGGTCTTGGTTCCAAATTCATCATTCTTTCCCTCAAGTTTCTTAAAACAGCCAAATTAAATGAACCATGCTCTGGAAAAGTTAATACTCCGTCGTCCTTGGTGTATCTCACCCAGTTATCCAACCAAATACAAGTATGATACCCATATTTCGTAATCATAAAGGATGCAGGGGTTTTCGGTGGAGGAAGTAACTGTCCTTCCCTAGTCTTAACTGGTATGTCTTTCTTAAACCACTTCTTAATTCTCCCTAACCAGGTCTTCTTCTCCTTCTCTGGTGGGTCGTAATACATTTTCTTGTCTTACGCGAAACACTAGTCCCTCTTTACAACTGTACCGCTAATCTATCCAATCACAGCGCGACTTCACACTAACGCACCTATTCAGAGCGTCCACGTCACTGTCACAGTCCTTGAATCCTAGCGCGACTCACACTAACGCACCAATAAGGAGCGTCTACGTCACCCTGTTTCTTCTCCAATCCTAGCGCGGCGTACACTAACGCACCAATCCGGGGCGTTTCACAGTTCTGACCGACTGTCCAATCCTAGCGCGGTCGTTCTGACGTCAGCAGCCGCTGCGGCAGCTCCTGCTCCTGCTTTCTGTCTACCCCTCCTGTACAAATCCGCTCAGTAAGTTTTTTTTTCAAATTCTACACTTTCGTTAGTAACAACATAGAAACATCTCCATTGTCCGCTTCGCTAACCAAAGAACAGCAAAAAGACCTTTCTCACGAGAATTCCGTCTTTTCCCGAGAGCAGCGCTTACCTCTGCCCTACTACGGAATCATTACTTCCGTTGAGAAAGTAGCACATCCCTCTACTTCACCCTTCTAACAAGCATTAGCTAATTGTTTCTCTAGTATTTAAGACACATAGTTGGAGACCCAATGCTCCTGAGAAATAAACCCAGAGTTTCGCAATCAACCCAAATGCCTTTGCATTCACACTCGTTCACACAAGGAAATGTAGTACATTCACACAGAATCCTGTCTTTTCCCGAGAACAGCGAACAGTCTGTCCTACTACAGAATTATGACATACGTTAACAAAGCAGCGCTTACCTTTCCTTTGTCCTTCTAACAAGCTCAGAGAGTACCTATTACCTTTCCAGTGATAAGCGTTATCAGAATGCCAGTTGGATCTCTGGAACCTAAGACCAGAACTTCACAGGTAACCTTCGCTATCATACACACTTCTCTCACACTATAAATGTCCCTAACGGCAACACACGACGATGCTACCGAATCAAACCCAGACAATGCGCCGTGCAACTTCAATTGTCACACGTTTGCCCTGTATACCTACAGGGCAACAACAATTCCGTCTTTCCCGAGAGCAGCGCTTACCTCTGCTCTACTACGGAACCGTTACAAACTTCCGACTTCCTACATCCCAGAAGCCGTACCAACAACATTAAACTCGACACAACTCAACATAGAGTGTTAGTATATAAATCAATAGCAATCAATTACCAAAATCAATAAGCAATGTACAAGCAATAATCACTAAACCAAACAATAACAAACCATCATACTGCTACCAGAAAAACTGCTCCAGCGCGGAGTGCAAAATCCCTCCCTACTGCCACGGACCAAATGATCTCACATACGTACACTATCCATACATTCGCTGGTGGGGCCCATAACACCAACACACACTCACCATCAGTCCGTGCAGAAGGCGATTATCCTTCCAAGCGCTGAATAATGAGGGTGGAAGATATCACTATATCCTAATGAGCAACAAACCTACAAACCCTTCTCATACTCATTAGGCCCTAGATTCCACATTTGGTATTACCCTCATAACCGGGACGGATCTGTTAGTTGTAGTTTAAGTGAAATTCTAATTCTCTAATTAACCTGTTCATTAACACATTTCAATGAATAAACAACCCAACTCATTTCTGTAGATGTTCAAATCCAATTTTATATTAATATTGCAGATTAAAATCATTCATTTGATCAATTTGCCATTCATATTTACCTATTCTGGCTAAAGTCGTCCTCTATGTCAAATCTGGCAATCTCGCAAATCTATGCCCATCAATTTTAGCACGTTAAGTTCATCAGGATTTTGGGCATTAATTCAGTCCGTCAAAGATTCAGGCTAACAGCTGTCCTGCAGTGTCACCGTCCTCTCCGTCAGCATATCATCAGGAAATCGAAGGAGCGACATCCCGACCTCTCTATTCTATGGGTTTTATAATAATTTCAATAGCAAAATGTAACAATATTCTCCGTTCCCATAAGGTTTAGTCCATGTTGTCAGCAAACTTGCTGGTTCCGGTTCTTTAATGAAGTCTTTTGTCTGTAGCGCTGGCACCTTTCCCAGTGTCCTTGATAAGTACAGCTTGCCTGGGGTCAGGACAGGGCCATTGTTGCTCATCTTTTAGCGCAGGTGCACTTCACCCAAGCCTGGTTCAGCGTCGGCAGTAGTGTTCGGCGCCAAAGTCAGCCATCTTTTGGCAGGCCAAAATAGTCAACTTAAACAAAGAAACACAAAAACGTAATTAATACATAGAAATGACTAATAAAATGTTATTTCCTCGCTAATACCCATATGTATGTGTATTTATCTAGCCAAAAGCAACACTCAACTAAATAAAGCACGAATCACAATTACATCACCAAAGCAACATATCTCATGCAACATTTTAATTATCTATCATTAGTATGCGTACGAAGTTTAGTTCACATCATGAATTAGGCCATGCAGATGCAAATCCCACGTGTATTTCGGTCATTAATAAGGGTGGTTAGTTATTTTCACATCACTCCAAACCATTAGTACGATTATAATTAATTAATCTAATTAATAAAATGACATGCAAAATGGGGTGGGTATACAACATTTTGCATAACCCGCTCCAGCAGTTCAATACCTGGCGGGTTCTCTGAATGCCAGTGTGGACAAACTCAGCCATCAAGGCTTGGTCGATCACGAATGGCATCTTCATTTGGAGTTGGTGCAAGGTCTCTTTCAGTGGTGGCGAGAGCCTTGATTAGATCTGTTTGCCACTGAAGCGAGCATGCAATGTCAGCAGTATTGCACGTTGGAGTTTCCAAGGCGGCACTTGCTTGGCAACGTTTTCCATTGCGAGTGGAACTGCAGCCTCCTGTACTCCTTTCCGCCTGTACCACTTCTGCACCGAGTGCTCAAGAAGATCAAGTCCCAAGTTATCCTTGTGGCTCCGGACTGGGCTCCAAGAGTCTGGTACGCCAAGCTTCTGAGCATGGCCATCGATCCTCCGGTCAGACTGCCCCTTCGGGAGGATCGCCTGTCACAGCAGCAGGGGAAGGTTCTTCACCCGAACCTGTACAGTCTCCAACTCCTTGCATGAAAATTGAGCGGTGACAGTTGACAGCTTTTGACCTTCCGCCCGAAGTCTGTGATGTCATCTTGGCTGCCAGGCATCCCCCCACTAAAACGGTATGCGCCTGTAGATGGAACAAGTATGTGGCATGGTGTACAGCAAAGGCTGTGGATCCCCTTTCGGCCCTTCTTTCAGACGTCCTTTTGTATATACTTTCTTTGGCCCAGCAGGGCTCTGCTCTGAGCACTCTCAAAGGTTATCTTGCAGCTATCTCTGCTTTTCTAAGGCTGCCAGATCAGCCATCCTTGTTCAGGTCTCCTAATGTTAACAGATTCTTTAAGGGCATTACTCATCTGTTTCCTCCATCTCCCTTCATATTGTCCCAGTGGGACTTGAATCTTGTTCTCACATTTCTTATCTGTGCTTTCTTCGGGCCTCTTCATAACTGTCCTCTTGGGCTCCTCACTCTCAAGACTGGCTTTCTTGTTGCCATCACCTCTAATCGCAGGGTCAGTGAGCTTCAGGCTCTATCTTCCAAGCTCCCTTCCTTCTCTGTGCATCCGGACAAAGTGGTGCTTAGAACGAGGCCTTTGTTCCTTCCTAAAGTGGTTACACCATTTCATGTAGGACAGTCTATCACCTTGCCTACCTTTTTCCCACCTCCGCACACCAAGGAGAAGGAGAGACTCCACAGTCTGGACTCTAAACGTGCGCTGTCATTCTATCTTGACCACACAAGTCTTCCGAGTAGATGATCAACTCTTTGTTGGCTATGTGGGTGCCAAGAAAGGCCGGGCTGTTCAACAACACACCATCTCTTGATGGGTTGTCCATTGGATTAAGATCTGTTATGCTTTAGCAAAGAAGGATCCTCTGGTGGGGCTGCATGCTCACTCCACTAGGGCTACGGGAGCAACACCTGCATTGGCACACGGAGTCCTGCTCCTTGATATCGACCAGACGACAACGTTTGCATCTCTACACACGTTCACCATACACCATTGCCTGGACAGTCCAGTCCGGAGGGATGGCTATTTCGCCTCTTCGGTCCTCCAGGACTTTCTCACGTGAACTTGGTTCGCAAACCCTCCTCCTATTGCTGGGGTATCTGTTCTAAGGTAAGGCATCTACAACTAACAGTCTCTATCAGATGACCAAGTTACTTACCTTCGGTAACGATGTATCTGGTAGAGACATATGTTAGTTGTAGATTCCTTACCACCCCACCCATCCTACCTGCTCTGCGAACTTATTTCTAGGGATAGGGACTCCCTTACAGGGACCTAGTTCTGGCCCACCAGTGGTAAGTGTCTTTCATAGCTCTGCGCTTCTGGTGTGGAAAGTCGTGCCAGAACTGATGTCAGTGCGCAGCAGCGGCATCTAAGTAGGCACTGCGACGTCATCTCTGCGACCACAATGCTGACGACTGACACGGAGTCAACATACGCCACCTACTGACGTGCGGGGTATTGCTAAAGTAAAATCTCCGGATCCAGACTGACGCCTGGGGGAAATTCTAAGGTAACAAATCCACAACTAGCATATGTCTCTACCAGATACATCGTTACCAAAAGGTAAGTAACTTGTTCTTCAAACATATAATAGGTTTGTGGTTCTGAACTCTCTGGAAAACAATGATTGACTTTCACCAAATCATGTTGCCATACAGACTAATTGTGTAACTAATGGTAGCTTAATTGAAACCACTTGTTCTAAATATAATTTGTTGGAACATAGCGGGTCTTAATAGCAAGAAATCGGACACAATTTGGCTTGAATATATCATGAAATTCAGTTTTATCTGTTTTCAGGAAACCTGGAACACAACTAATACCACTCCTTCTCCTTCCGGTAGCGCAAAAGGAGGACTGACTTTTAAAGGTATCGCTCTACCTAAAAAGTAAATTGTCATAGATCTACATCGGCTCTCAAAACTTTTGAGTGGTACTGGCCCGTTTCTTCATATCTAAAAAACTGTTGTTGATTAATTTTAAAATAAATTGAGACCCCCTGTGCCCTTTTGGGCTGCCCATATTTATTTGAGAACCTGGATTTGCTCTCTAAAAATTATTTGGGCTGGTCAACAAAAACCTTTCTCTTTCCTTGGGTGGCTGATGAATCTTTTGTTCATATATATAGGCCTTTAAAAACAACATTATACTTTGAACCCTATCTTACTTGTCCACTAACTGTAATCATCTAGTTCTGTTAACTAGTTTTGGTTTTATCCAGCTACACCAGTTGCGGTGACTAGAGGCTGGAATTGAGTTAAAAACCTAGATCCTTGTGGCTGTGATTCAATCTCCACAAGGCACACTTCATTTTACAATGTTCTGTGGTTTTTATACTCCACTACGGAGGTAGTATATAAAACCCTTACTTGAAAGGATTACATATTACTACCCAAGTGCGCCCCACCATTATGTATTTAGAATTACTGCATGATGAACATATTTGTTTTTCAATTGCATTTTTTTTTAATGTGCCATAAGAGAAAGTCTCTGGATGTTTGATTTTATGATTGTTGTCTTTTTAAATTGTTTCTATGGTTTATAGATTTTTGTAAGAAAGATTTTATGATAAGGACCTACCACAACAGGAAAGTCAGGTGAATCAATGAGATACTGGGAAATGCTCTCACAATGCCCTGTTTCTGTTGCCACTAAAATAGATTGGGTTTCTTGACATACATTACCAAAGGTAAAAGGTATGCCTTAAATTCCTAGAATTAAATCTGTTCTAACAAAACTCAAATGGGTAGACCTATTTCCTTGGCATATTTCTGTCGATAAAACAACTGGATGCACCTGAATCAATCAAAGCCAGTATTGATAAAGAGCCTGACATTGTGGCAGTAGTAACTTAGAGAAGAAATGAGAACTGCTGATTGCATAAAGAGTAGAGCGGGACAAGCAGCTAATTGGTAGGTCCAGCGCACATGCTCCTTAAATGTAACCTGTAGCCACAAAAAAAGTGTGCTGTTCCTCATGAAAGAGGAAAAGAGAGAAAGAAGAGGAAGCTTTTGGTTAGATGGAGACTGATCAACAGGAGCGGGTATCCGATTGATCAGAAGCAATGTCCCTCACACACCTAGAAGGGTATCATGCTTCGTCATTGGGCAGCCATTGTTGGGCCGGTACCGCAATATCCAACGTGCCCCTTGAAGGGGCTCTTTGCCAGAGATTTTAAGAGTGAGATGCTGTAGTGATGAGTGTATGTGATGGTGCAGTGAGTTTAGGGAGGTGAATGAGTGGCTAAAAATGTCTAAGGGGTACCTAATGAAATTTTATATGGGGGTCCCCTTGACACGAGTAAAAACAGTGGCTGGCCTAGGAACTCATGAACCTTGACAGCGCTTAAGATGTGAATCGAGGTCAACATGTTTCTTGCCTTGCGTGATCCAACCGGATCTTAGGCATTTTGTCAGGACCAGAAAATGTGGCAAATAACCTACACTTGATTCGGAATCAAGATGTGTGTAAAGCACACAATCAAATTATGTGCTGTGTCTACAATACCTACTGTGGTACAGGACACTAGGAATCTGACCCTGTGGAATTTTTGCCTGTTAGGTTTGGGTAGAGGACCGCACTGTGTTGCAGGAGAGAAAGCGGTTCTGGCGTGTCCATGTCTACCCAACTCTGCCAGCAGACAATCTGACTCTGATGCGCATCAGCGCCAACCCAACCAAGAGATGCCCCATGATGAAGCATGACACCCTTCTGGGTGTGTGAGGGTCATTGCTTTTGATTAATCGGATCCCCGAACAGGCGAAATAGCCAGCCCCCTGTCTGACCGATGGCTTCCTCACTTTTAGGTCTTGCCTACATAGCTCATGCATGATGTTTCTTCGAGACATGCTGTATCTACAATATGGGCTTCAAGCACTGCCCATCTATTTCATTGGTTCATTGTTATGTACTTTGAAAATGCCGGCTTTTGTTTGGTGAATATGCTTAGTAATCCCTCCTTTTGGACTTTTGTAATCACCCATGAGGACTGCCCCTGTTACATGTCCCCCTACTCTTTTGTGTTTTTCTGCCTTTTTCAGCTCACTCTTCTTTTCCTTTAGACTCGTTTTACTAAGCGCACCAGATGGGTAGGGTTTTCACATGCCGTTTTCAGGTTTAGCATAGCCAGTCCCTGGCAGGGGTCGGAGCGCAAAAACTACTGTCCACCGCATATTCTCGGTTGCTTCTCGTCCTGCACATACCACGGGGTGCGTTCATGTCCAACAGACGGTCGTGGTTTATTTTTAATTTCTTTTACCTGTCACATTCACCGCGTTCACGTCACCACCATCCCAACCGTGCATACCGGTGCATTGAATTACCGCTGGCGTGGTTGATGACGCCATGTTGTTACTGGCGCCATCGCAGAGGAGGCAACTGGGGCATAGGAGTATGCTCCTGTTTTCTTATTTTGTACTTCGTGCCCGTCCCTAAAAATCATCCGCTATCTACGCCGTCTGCTGTTTTGTATTCTTTCCTGGGTTTTTTGGTGAGCAGCTTGTGCCCTCCCCGTTCCCTTTGCCATACTGCCATCCATCTCTTGTTTTAAAATCTCTCTCTTCCTTTGGGTCTGAGCTGTAGCAGCGCTGGGCTCTCCTCTCCCCCTCCTAAGAGCAGCTTTGCTTTTTCCATACCCTTTTTCTTTTACGCACCAAGTTGAATTCCTGCAGTCCTTTCATGGCTCAGTGGCACACGCTCTTGTGGGAAAAACAACACTTTATGGCTCAGAAACGTGAACTTGCCGGTCCCTTTCCAATGGGTAAAGTTTGTGGTCTGTAAAACGAAGGAGGGGGGTGTGTGTGCTTGTGTGTCTGTCTGTCTGTGCCTCACTTTAACGTCACCCTGGATTTAAATAGCGGTGGGTATAGTCAGTAAGACCTGCTATACCATATTTATGCTCTTCAGTGATTTTTCGTCAAAACAAACCACTAAGAATTTGATCCGAAAATGTGACTGTACATTAAATTGGAATCTAGACATTAGGCATTCTTATTTTACAGGCAGTTAAATTCCTTCTGTTGGTGCTTCCATTGTGCTCTGTCGTAGCTGCCATTTCTTGTAAGTATCTGACGTCATTGTTCCCTTTATTTTCCTTTTCTTTTGTAGGGTTTTTTTTTCCGTTGTCCTTCTTGACCAGTGCATGGGAGATGTGGAGTGATCACAACCTTGTGTGAGGGTTACAGCACTCATTATAGATTACATGAGACTTGTATATCAATTCTGTCTCGAGTGAGTGTTGGTGTATCTGCTTCTTGCACTAGACCAAAAAAGTCTGGATTTTGATGTTTACATATCTGTATTTTCTTGACATTCTTGTTTAATGTGCATTCAAGAAGAAGGCTAGTCTATGGTCTTAGGTTTGTCTCCTTTGTTTTTTAGCATCACAAGCCTGTCAATTTCCGGAGTTATGGTTGTCTGAAGTGTACTACTTTATTTTGCTCTCCTCTTAATGTTGGTTTGCTGTAGGCGATAAACTCGCAGTGAGGGGGTTTACAAACTGTGGCTGAGGGAGCTCTGGCCACTTCTGGCCTGCATTTTCCCTCTCAGTGTGACGACATTAATGACACCAAATGACATCTTAGATGAGAGAGTGCCAGGACTGGTCAGAGCCTCTGACCTGTGGACTGCTCATAAGCTTTTCACCTCTGATTCTGTACCTTTGATGGTCCAGAGGATGGCCTTATTTATCCCTCTCCTTGTTGTGCATACTCCACCCAGTATCTCATGGTGTCCCTCTGTCCCTGTCTCTCCATCTCTTCTCCATCTCGTTCCATCAAAGGGTGCCCTTCTCCAACATATTTAGACATCTATCATTCCTTCCTTTCCATATCCATTATTCCTTCTCTTCATCCATCCACCCCCTCTGTCCAACCAACAATCCATACATCCATAGATCCACACACCAATTGATTCACCCATCATCCTTCGCTTCTTCCATCCCTCCATCCTTCTTTCCATCCCCATCCTTCGCTTCTTCCATCCCTCCATCCTTCTTTCCATCCTTATTTTATTTAATGATAGATTGTTTCATTTGTTCCCTGTACCCATTTCTTCATCATAAAAACTACTTACAGTGGTATTAAGGACTTACTTTTTATAGACCAGTGTCTCAATCAAAAGAGAGGCAAAGTGCATTTTATAAGTTGTATTTTGCACACACTTCCCAGTGATACACCCCTTCTCCCCTATCATGCTGCTAATGTGTGGGGTTCATGACGCTCCTGTGTGTGGTTCCACTCTTCCTACAGCAGTCTTTTGCCACCAATCTGTGCATGCGTACCAAAGATACCTTTTATACTGCACGGTCACATGCTGCTGAGCTCTCACACAGTCTCTCCATTCTCCCTCCCCCCTACCTCTCATGCACAAACATGCATGCCTTATTGCAAAAATGCTGCATCCACCACACACATGCAAGCCTATGGATGCAGCTGCTAACTAACTTTTTGGCTGATCCACCCAACCCAAAATTAATGCATCAATGCACTATTTCTGTATTGAAAACCCAGAATCAGACTGCACGACTGAGTGTGTAGTAATTTTATAGCTATTCAATCCCTGGTGGCACAACACCCAGGATAGTGTGCTGCATGGCTAAACACTTATAAGGTCCAAAAGGCGAGGCCTATTGGCTGTGCCAATGTTTGTTGTGGTTATAACTGATGATAGGAGACACATGAAGGCTGAAACTGCTTGATCTGCATTGTAAGACTGAGCAAACTAGTTTCTCTGAAGCGGTGAGCACTTTTGAATAAAATGGCCAAGCTTGCAGTAAATATAGACAAAGCAATCGTCTATCACGTTCTTCAAAACTTGGGTGTAGATTTACTAAAACTCATGCAGCATACGATTGCATAGGGATGCGTCAGACATGGCTGTGCTGTGTTGCTTTCTTGCTTCATGGTAGCATTGTATTTCCTAAGTGGCACACCACTACGCAAGTGCCACGCAGCATGTTGCAAAATTGTGGTTCTGTCCCATGGCGCTGTGACGCATCTGTTTTGCGTGTCGCAATGCAAAGCTGAACTACGCAGCTCAAGTCTGCTTTGTGTCACACAAGATACTGATGTGCTGTCGTGCTGTTTTAAAAAGTGTGCATTCAGTAGTGAAGTACGAAGTGTGATTTACTACTCGGGCCTGAATAAGTTTTAAAAGCTTCTGCGATGAGAAGCACCTGAGACTGAAGCAAAAAGGTACCTGGGAGATGTGGCATACTGACAAAATAAAAGAAAAACCATAGGAGAACAGAAGGAAAATGATGAAATATGGCAGAAGATTTCTGGTAACATTAACATTAACAATGAGCATTTAACCAGTCCGGGTCCTGAGGAGAACCTGAAAGAAATGAGGTTCGAAATGTGTCGACGAACATACTTGGGGAGTGTCTTTTTTGGACAAAAATGTACAGTAGACATCCAAGAAAAGAATTCAAAATCGGTAAAGTCTATTGTAACAAATTGATCTAGAACCCCCAAGGGACACCAATAGCAAAAGGGATTTGCATAAATAATAGTAGCAATTGTAAACCTCTGCTTTTTTGTACATTATAAAACTGGTTATCTAAGCACAATTCGAAATTTATTTTTCTGTGTTTATGTAATTACGCTATAAGTTTTGTTAAAGCAATGTATAGTATCCTAGATTGTAATAATATACTTACCTGAATGTGGTCTAACGTCACGTTTAAGTGTATGTTTAAAAAAATTGTATGAAAAAACAAATAATAGGAAATAAATCCACAAGTCAAGACAATTCATTTACTTGTCCTACAATTTAAATAGTTTTTGGAATAATTCCAGCTAGGGTACTTAGTTATAAACCCCCAAATACGCAACATTTTAAAAAGTGAAGCACATTGCAGTGTCATTTTACAACTTGAACAAATTGGTCCTAACGACTATGGTATCAGCCAGGAAGCCTCAACCATTCATGGAGGTGCGCCTTTGGGGGAGGGTTCACCAAAGCAAAGTCCCTTTACAGAAGAGGAAAAACAGATCTTACTGAAGTGATCAAGAATGAAAATATTTGTTTACCTTAAAATTACCCTTATCCAAAAAGGAAGCATCATGGCAAAAAATAGTTGAGAAACTAAATTCTGTACCACCAACAAGAAGGAGCTTAGTAGAATACATGAACAGATGGAATAACTACAAACGCAGAAAAGAGAAGCTGGCCAGGAATTTGAAGGTTGCCTTGGGTATAGGAGGGCAACCTGAAGTTGAGGAGGAGTTTAATCCTATGGAGGAGCAGGTGGCATATCATCTGACTTGATTGCTAAAGTCAGGTGTCCATACACCCTGGATCTTCAGACATCTCAAACCTCTGATGGTAAGAGAACATCCCTGCAAATGCCTACATTTCTGCTTTGACCGTTCCTAACCACTGGGTGTCGCTGTTGTCCGGAAGTTGCAGGATCGGGTCGGATCGGATCAGAATTGGAATTGGAGTTGGATGAGGCGCACGGAGCCGGAGCAAGGAACAAGGGGCTGGGAGCTTGCCTCCGCCTCTGCCTGCCCTTTGCCGCCTGCCTTCTGCCTTTGCTCCCCATACTGCTCCCATCGGACACTGGACATCGGCATCGGCGCTGCCGGCATGGCACTGTGCTGTTTGCGGCTCGGTGCAGCTCCTGCACACCCTTAACATCGGCGCGCAGCGCAGTTGTTGTGTTGTGCGCGAGTCGCGGCCCGCGGCTCCAGCGAAGCACACCCCAGAGACGGAGACAGTGACCCGTGAGGAGGTGGCAGTGGTGAGTTGGTGGGTTGGGGTGGAGGCAGCGGAGGGCCTGGTGGCGTGGTGGTGCTCGGCAAGGAGCCCAGCGGAAGGGAAGAAAGGCACAAAGGCACAAAGGATATACACAAGAGCCCCACTGAGAGGAGTACCTCAACAGACAGCGACCAGCAGCTGTAGTAGAATTGGGGTGACAACTGGTGAGGAGCTGGTATGGGGATGGATGCAAGGGGTTTCTGACTTTCAAAACACTTAAGCACGGATCTCAATTGTTTCCCCCCTCCTGTACTTTCTTGACGATCTCTGGCCATCTGTAGCAGATCTGTAGTAGATCCAGTCCATTTTCCCACGATAGCGACAGCGCAACCATGCAGAGCGCTGATCGAGCTGGGACCTAAACAAAGAGCAAACATTTCAAGCAAACTTTAGAGCAAGATAGCAGGTCAGGCATCTGGGCACTCATCATCTCCTTTAAAACCTCCTAACCCCCAAAACCCCAGCTCTTCTCTCTAGCCCTAGCCCTCAGCCCTTCAAACTTTCGGACCCCTGGTGCCTTTCTGATTCCATTCCATTCCGCTCGCTCACTTAGGAAATCGGAGCGTCTGGAGCGTGAAATCCAGTTGCTGTGGATTCCGTGGCTTTAGGTGGATTCATGAGGTCGGGAAGAACCAGGGGGACCCTTGCTCCTAAATTAAAGGGAAAAAAAGGAAAGAACTCAAACCTCAGTGCAACAAACATTGCTGAGCTAAAACTTATTACAACCGAGCAGGAACAGGATCCGGATGAGGAATCGGCACAGTTGCAAGTTACCAGCGCAACATGCAGCTACCAACCAAAGATCTACACGAAGTTCAGTTTCCTAAAGGACGCAGGGTCTGCCATTTTTTCCAGCAATAAATCCCTGAAGGGCTTGCAATTGCCACTGCTACCATTAGTAGCTCCACCACAAATGCAAGAACTTGGTTTAAGCTCTTCGCCCCGAGACAAACATGCGGTACCACTGCATCAAGGCCAACCATCAATTCCAAGATACCAATTGCCATCAGGGGCTAAGGTAGCAGGCAACAAAACTCCAGTTGTTTCGGGGGGAGCGCCTGGCACTTCGGGATGCTCCCCAGCAAAAACAAGCTGCCAGGGCAGCATCTGAGGAGCCCGATTAAAGGAGACAAGCCCCAAGATATGGCAGATGCTCCGTCACAAAATGCTAACAGAGTGGAAGACTGGACCTTTAACAATTCCAAGGCCAAGAGCAAAGATAGCACAGACACAACGAGAGAAGAAGGGGCTCAAATCAGGGCAGCAGCCAGAGGACTTCGCCTGCAGAACACACACCGCAAAAAACAGTTATTTCACCATCACAACTTGACGCTAGAGCAGAAAATTGGCCCACTGAAAAATTCAAGACCAGGCGGGAATTCGGGGGAGAACCAAGGAGAGCAGAAGAGAAACAAGAAGAGAAACAAACCAGGGAATTTAATTTCAGCCCCTCAACTAGCATGTCGATCAGAAGTTACAGCACGCCTATTAAGTTAATAGATCAAACAAATAAAATACTGTTAACAACATTACATCCGCTTGCTTACGCTCAAGGTAGCGTGCCTATCCAACACGGAGGAACACGTGCAGGGTCACAGGACCCAAGTCAGAAAGAAGAGGGCAGGGCGTTCGTGTCTCACCTAAACACACTAGAATGGGAAGACATGCTCGCAACCTATAATTCATATCAGAGACCGCACCCTCACCAAGACACAGCACAGGAGTCCCCCCGGGACACCAACTTGGCAGAACATAACATCAATAAAAGCACTTACGAGAGAGAGCTCAGAAAAGAGCAAAATACTGGTACTTGGTCTTCTCTTCTAAACACAATCCAACTAGCTGTTGAAGCATTGCAATACCAATCAGAAAAGATGGAGGTGCAACTAACACTTTTGAACACACTGGCAGTTTTTACTGCAGGTATTGACGAAAAGCTGGGTAACCTGAATGGCCTGATTACAAGAGCACAAAGAAACACCTATCTTAGTTGTAATTGCAACCAAGTTGTAGACAAATTATCCTCACTGCCATCAATGTTAATTGATCTTATAAGCGATATCAAATATTTAACAGCAGAAAACGCAATAAAAGGCACTGCCGACAGCACAGAGGGAACAACTAACAGGATAAAACTTGGCAACGTGCAAAAAAACAACCCTAAGGTACACACTGAGAAGATGGAAGGGTCTGGAGACGGAGAACTCCAAAAACTTAACGCCAAACAACGTCCTCAACAAAAAAGGAAAGGGCGTAATCAAAAGTCACAAACAAATACAATGAAATATTTCTCTATTTTCTCAGGCCCTAAGAATAAACATGAGACCAACTATATAGATGCAGGGCAAACACACCAGGCACAATTGCCCCCACCCAGTTCCGAACAACAGCATACTGCAAGCAGGATAAGTAGAGAACCTGGAGAAACAAAGGGTCAAGGACGGCCACTAAGGGACAAAACAGAACAAAACCAAGAAAAAAGAATGATGTGTCCATCTTTAAAAACTACTAGTGGCAAGAACAAACAGTCAACAAACATCCAAGAGCAAAGGGAAGAAATAAGTCATTCATTCAACGAACCTGCACTTGCAGAGCAGGATCGCGGACAGACGGGCAAATTAGCGGCAATAAGCTCGCTCGAAAGCAAGCAAAAAACCACCAACTCAAGCTTAAACATAGGGGCCAGAAAAGAAACTCATGGATCATTAACTTGGCCAAATCAAGAATCATCTTCTAGAGAGACAGAAACGACTTTCACATCAGTCACAAGCAGTTCTAGGTGGAAGCCACATGAAAAAAGGGCAATGGGTAGGGGGCAAGAATCAAAGCAAACTTCTCCGAACCACATAACATTAAATCCAAATACAAAGTTCTTCGTGGCAGAAGGAGCAAATATCAAACCGGAAAGACAGTTCGAAGAATCAAACAACCACGGCCATAATACATCGACAACCTGGGTTACAACAAACAGCAGAAAGCAGACAGAAGGAAACAGAGGTCTTGGTCTTCTATCCCCAATTCACCTCAAAGGGACAACAGGACCTGTTAAATCGAGGAAATATCCTTAGACTAACTAACTCCATCCCAAAGCTGGGAGGCATAAGCTCAAAAGGTCTACTTTCTGCAGAATTCCTACCCGCTGCTAATTCCCAAAGCACAGAGGCAACAAAGACAACTTGGTCCTCAAGCAAAATCGGAGAGTCAATTTTAGCTGAGCTGGAGTTATTTAAAACTTGGGGCATCAATATCGCCCCCTTTCAAAAACCAGCCTACCCTCTCCCCTTTCTGAGCACGGCAAGTTTAGTAATAAAAAACATCAGGAACACTCTAACAGTGTACTCAGAGGTGCACGGGGAAGATCACCAAAAAGGAGCATCAGCAGCCAACAGGATCGACCAAATCAATGGTCAGAGGCAGTCACTCACCTAAACCTAGGCCCAACAATGGAAGCATTGTCTCGCACAATTACTATACGCTCCAAGGTGGACTGACGCTACCCCCCAGATAGAGATTATAGCAGGGCAAAGGAACCAGCCCTAGGCCTATGCTCGTGGAACGTTAATGGCCTAGCCACAAAAATTGAAGATCCTGAATTTCTGAATTATATCACCCTCTTTGATAAAATAACGCTGCAAGAAACTTGCCTCAAGGAACCACAACACATTAAGGGTTATATATGCTTTGCCACACCAGCTACCAGGACCAACAGGTTTGGTCACCACTCGGGAGGATTGGCTACCTATGTTTCCACAACAACAATAGCCTCAGCAACCCTCATGGATTCAACAAGTGCAATTCTAGCAGTCAAAATTAGTATTGCCCTTGGTGGGAAAGAAAAGGAGGTCTGTCTAATCAACTCGTATGTACATCCAAAAAGCAAAGCGAAAGATTCAATCAAAATTACCAACCAACTGGCCAAGTATGCTACTGAGATGGTAAATCCACTATTCATCCTGACAGGGGACCTAAACCAGTATCTCATTGGTTCGGCAGAAGGGAAGGAGGTACTGGCTTTAACTAGAATCCATAACATACCTACACAAAGTGTCCCACTAGACAGGGAAAAAAAATGCTGCATTAGTCGCTTTCTTGAAGACTTAGAACAGCGAAACCTTCGTGCATTAAACGGAAGATTTCCGGCAGACTCTCCTCCAGTCAATTCTTTTATGGCAGGATTGGGTAGGCACATCCAGTGCTTATTTTGTAAATGACTTAGTGCTGGTGCCCAGAAGCCTGTGGCAGGTGTCATAAAATGTCAGCGTGCAGATTACCAAATGTGTGTAGTCTTCTGGTCACCTCAGGCGTCTTTAATCCACTACCAGGCACTCCCTCCCCTTTTATGTCACTCCTGCAAGTTTCTGCTTTCTCCCTTTGTGACAAAATATCTGCTGGAAACCTCTAGCTGCAGATTCCTTCTCTTTGAATTTCCAAAGGTGTCAGACTGGACCCAGAAGGTTTTTTGTGAGTAGTACCCCTGTGCAGGAGTAGTTGGCGTTGATCAACTCCATGTGGTGTCATCTGCAATGGAAGTGACATTGCGGTACCCATTTAAACACCACCTAGGCACACTGAAGTCCGTTCTTGTCTTTCTGCACCAGCAAGCGCTGATCCAGAGAAGAGCTACCCCTCATTCACTTTTTGACTGGATTTGTTTGAGTTTTGTCAAGTTTTTTGATGAGTTTTCCTCCTGGTGTATTTAGGTCCCTCCCATTTCCTGGACTCGATGGACTTTTTCCTACCCCCCATGCTGAACATCCTCAACCTTTCCTTTTCTACAGGATCTGTACCCATAGCTTGGAAGCAAGCGTGGGTATCGCCGATAATTAAAAAACCTACCCTCGACCCCTCCAAACCAGAAAATTTCCGGCCGATATCCCTTCTCCCCTGGATTTCCAAAATAGCCGAAACCCATGCTAACAGCATCCTTTCGAAGCATGTGGAAAACCACGGAATCCTAGACCCCTCTCAGAACGGCTTCCGTGCAGGCCATAGTACGGAGTCTGCCCTACTGGCCACTACGGAACATCTCCGGACGATTTTGGATTCCGGTCATAGTGCTGCGCTGATCCTTCTTGATCTCAGCGCAGCCTTTGACACGGTATCCCATGACATCCTTCTAAAACGTCTGGAGATGACCGGGGTGACTGGTCTTGCCCTCGCATGGTTTCAATCCTTTCTCAAGGATAGATCCTTTAAGGTGTCGGCTCCCCCATTTCTTTCTAAATCCCACCCTATCGCTCAAGGTGTCCCCCAGGGATCAGCGTTGAGCCCCTCCCTCTTTAATCTATACGTCCAACCACTTACAGACGTGGCTAGAGAGTGGGGGCTCACGCTGGTCTCATACGCCGACGACACCCAGTTGGTTGTCACCCTTTCGGAAAGCCCGTCCCCCGTGGCATCCAAGTTTAAAGAGGGTATGACTGCTGTGGCCCGTTGGATGACGGACAATTACCTCCAACTCAACGCCGGTAAAACCGAGGTGCTCCTCCTAGGCCGTAACACCAGCCTATGGAACGAGCACTGGTGGCCGTCATCCCTAGGCGCCACCCCACTCCCCAAAAAATGCGTCAAAAATCTGGGAGTCTGGGTGGATGCCAACCTTGGCTACCAGACCCACACTAAAAAGGTGGCAGCCACCTGCATAGGCCTTCTAAGGAACCTCAGGCCCATACTCGGGCTCTTCGATTCTAAGGCCCGCCAGCTTATCGTCCAGGCCACCATTCTATCGCGCCTGGACTACGCTAACGTCCTCCTTTTGGGAGCTAACAAAGCGGAAACTGCTAGGTTCCAACGTATCCAAAATGCGGCAGCCAGAATGCTGATCGGCCTTCCACGCAGATGTTCAGCCAGAGCTACTATTCGCAAACTCCACTGGCTGCCCGTGGACCGTCGAATTCAATTCAAGGCCTTAGTTACGATCTTTAAGATCGTTAAACTAAGAAATCCCCCGCTGCTTCGTAACCTTGTCCAACCTTACGTTCCTGGCCGTGATTTGCGTTCTTCCAACCAACTCCTCCTGACTATCCCTAGGACCCGGCTCTGCCGAACTGGAGGCCGTTCCTTCAGCGTTCTTGGCCCCAAATTGTGGAACGATCTCCCCCTCAGTATTCGTTCCATCGACTCTCTCCCAGCATTCCGCAAAGCAATTAAGACTCATCTCTTCCCCGCTCCCTAGTCTCCCCTTTTCCCCCTCTCCCCTCAATCTGTGCATCTGTTCTTAGCGCCGGGACACCCCTTTGCCGGGGTAGCTGTTGCGCTTCACCAAATCTAGAAATAGAAAATAGGTATGTCATCCAGAAAGACGAGATTCAAGCCTTGTGGAGCCGGCCACCGGCCAATGTCAGTGACGGACCTGCACATCGTCTGTTTGTGTTGTTTGGAGCACGTCCATGTCCCAAAGTTGTTCTCCAGTTGCCCTGAACCTAAAAGCTTTGAGGAAGAGGTCCCTAGAGTCCGGCATGCAATTTTGTGCAAATCAAGGTCACGGTAGGGAGAAAGGTCCCAGGTTCGGTCACGGAGCCCGAAGTCCTCATCGTCCCATTCCTTTTTTTTTCTCAAATCTTTATTAGAATTTTTTTTATGAACCCCCCCCCAGCAGACATTTCATATTCCAATCAATTTCCAATCCAGCAGAGCGTAAAAATATACAATTTTGATAATTAAAAAGAATTACATTTACATAAAAGATAGTAAATTAAAAAAATCATCAGATAAAGTGCATAAGATTTGACTTGTAACCCGCACTACCACCTGTTCCTGGTTCTTCCCCTTTCCATACCTGTACCATTGATAAAATCCATTCCGTAAAACGTGCTCACACCCATAGCCCTTTTTTCCTAGCACCTTTACCTTTTCATGCATAAACTGCCATCTCTGTATGATACATAGCTAAAAGACTGGAAACCCATTGATGGAACGAAGGCGGGGAGTGGTCCAACCAGGCTGTCGCTACATTCAGTCTTAAAACCGTCATTGCTATAAACATAAATCCCTGTGCCTGTCTAGGAGCTACTTCATTATATACCCCTAATAATATAAGCCGAGGAGTCATTTCTACATTTAAAAAATGCTTTCCCTCTAGAAAGACAGTTATATCTTCTATCAGACCCCTAGAGTCCGGCATCCTGCAAACGTGTATCAAATCAGCGCCGTATAAGCCAGGGTAATTCCTACTTTTAGACCCACCCCATTTTACAATTTTTCCCGGGGTATAGTATAACTTAAAGCTGGTTTCTAAAGTGCTGAACTTGCAGATTTGCCCAGACTAAGATGGACTGAATGAAATCCAGAGATTCAGAAAATACGTCTTTTCCTACCTGCACCTTCTCTTGGCACTTCCATAGTGCTTATCTATATCATCCAGCATTAAGTCATTCATTAGTTTGTAAAATGAACCAATAGGGGTTTATGTTGATAAGATCCTTTCCACCAACTCGATCTTAGAAAACCCTTCTTCCCCAGCCACTTTCTTTGAGAGACTATTTAAAAAATTGAATATGCCCCAGGTTAAAATTACTCTGAAGGGTCTGAAACAGGATTAATTCATTCTGCTGGTAACTATCGTCCAGCATCAAGGGGCCTCGCTCTTCCCAACGATTCACATGAGAGTCCCAAAAGATATTTGGCAGAATAAAATTCTTTTGTAAGGGAGTATAAAAGTTGAACTTAACCAAACCTACTTTCCTACGGACCAGATTTTATAGGCACAAGGAGGGTCTTGAATACTACTCTTTTATAATACTTGAACTCTAGTTACAGTTAAAGAACTCCCAATGCCTCTTCCCCAAGCAACAGCTCATATGGGGTAGGAGAGTGAGTGATATCAGGCCCCACCTCCTCTTTAATCCTTAAGAAAATTGCCATCTGTTGCAGTGCAGTAACCCAATAATAGTCTGAAATTGGGGACAGATCATCCCCCCCCCCCCGATTTCTTCGGAGGTGCAGATATTTAAGCGCCCTTCTGGGCCTAGTATATGCTCATAGAAATCTTGCAATCATCCCATGAACTGCCTTGAACCACTGGTTTCCTACCTCAAGAGGAATGGCTCTAAAAAAAATAAAGAATTTTTGATAAAAAGATAATTTTCACCACATTGTTCTTCCTATCAGGGAGTTGTTCTTTCTTCCAAAATCCAATTTGGTTTTCCTAATCAATGGATCAAAGTGAGCCTTGACAATTCTCTCCTCTTTAGCAACTATATTGACTCCCAAATAGATAGCCCACTCTACCACCCGCCTATCCTCAAATTTCACCTCACCATTGATGATAATTTGATTTTTATCTTGATTTAACAAGTATCCAGAGAACTTTCCAAACCTGTTAGCCTCCTTCTCTAGTTCTCTTACTGCCGTGCCTGGATCTGGGGTAGCAACCGCTAGATCGTCAGCATATGCAAAGATTTTAGTTTCCCAACCCTGAGACCTTACTGGTGAGATTAACTTATTAATTTACATCCTCCTTGTCAATGGTTCAATATAGAGGGCAAACAGGGAACATGGGCATCCCTGTCTTGTACCCCATTGTATCATTATCAACTCAGAGTGCCCCCCATCAGCGATATTTTAGCTCTCGGATTCCGATACAATGCTTTTAAGGCCAAACTATACCCAGTCCCTAAGCCCATTTTTTCCATCAAGGCCCAGAGATACGGCCAGGAGACCCTATTGAACACTTTCTCCGCATCAGAGTATTAAAGCCATAGGGTCTCCCTTTACTGTAGCTGCATAGAAAAGGCTGATAACCAATCAAATATGGTGAGTTGTTCCCTGCCCTGGAATGAAAATCATCGTCCCATTCCAAGTCCTCGGCACACTCGAGTAAGTCGATGTACAAGAAAAAGAGCAAGCACTGGAAGCTATCTTCAACTTCACTTAGTCCGTTGGCCGACGCGATGAGGGACCATCAGCATTCAATTACTCATTCCTATGAACCTGCACCTGGGCAGACTCCGCGTAGCCTTGATGTTCTGGGGGCCGGATGTCATGCCCAACTGAAGGAGTTCTAGGAGGCCTTACGCCTCATATTTGGGCAGCCCAACCCTTCTGACGCACCATTCGAGACCCGAGGGGTCGGAGGGAGCCCCATTTGATTCGTGCCAGCGGCTCCAGTCCTGGCTCCAGTGGGCCCCCAAGGATCCATTCCTGGATCCGGACCGGTGCCAGTCGTACCATCTGGAACTTCCCAAGCCCCCAAACCCCCATGCCAACGCTCCTGGCAGCGCCATTCTCATGGTCATCCCCAACTCTGACAATGAACCAGATGGGCGTAGTCAGACGCTGGCAGTAGCCTTGCCTCCTAGATTGGAGCTTGAGCCTATTCTCTTGGGCTCGGCCTCAGGGAAGACTGGGAGGGGTCACTGGACGCTTCAGAAAACCAGCCCTATGAAAAAGACCCAAATATGTACCGGTTACTTCTCTAGATACTGCTATGCTTTCTCCCCCTACCGTGGCTATGGAGGAGGGGCCTCATTTGCAATGGTTAGTCCTTAACGTTCAGTTGCCCTTGGTGGCCGTCAAAACTGACCTCTTGACAGAAGTGTTGCAACAGGAAGTCTCCACATCTGAACCCCTACTCCAGTTCAATGACTCCCTCATCAGGAACTTTGGAGGAATGTCTGAGGAGTAGGGTGTCCTCGCCCTCGTCTTCTGCAGGGCTCTGATCCAGCAGCAGTGCGGTACTCAAAACTCCATGGAGTCTTCTGCGCTAGGTGCGTTGAGACACAGCGGTAGTCTCGATAATTAAGCAAAGATCTGACCCATAAGGGTCCAGTTCATTTCCAGGTGTAATTCTGCCCGTGATCCACTGTGTCAGCCACTGAATCTGCGCTGCTATATAGTAGGTCTTGCAATCCAGATGCGCCAGACCTCCTTCTTCCATTGGCCTCTGGAGAGTGGCCAACGCTACTCTCCTGCGACCCGATCTCCAGATGAAACACGTTATAATCGTGGTAAGGTCCCGAAAAACATCCAGGGGGATCCACACCATCAAGACCACAAAGCAGTACAACAGCCGGCGGAGGGCCATAATTTTCAGTAGAGCAACGTTTTCCGCTATAGAGAGAGAGAGAGCGTGTCCCAAAAGTCAGCGCTGAAACTCATTGCGCAAATAGCTTTGCCCACATTACCCTCCAGGAGGTCTGTAGGTTCATGATGCATCCACACCCCCAAGTAAGGCAGACATTGAGGTTCTCAATTGGCCCTCCAAACCTTCCGACAAGGCTCTATCTGCCCTCATGGGGAATAGGCAAGATATCTGCCTATTGGCCCCCAACCGCCTGAATCCCCCCAGCATGTCACAGGTGTCTCCAAAGGCTACCCCGGCGTTGTTTATAAGTCGTCGACAAACAGCTCAGTATGGTGGGTGTGCTCACCCAGCGTAATACCCCGGTACACGGTCCTCATCCTGGCACAGTAGGCAGGGGGTCCATATCCAGGACAAAGAGCAAGGGTGACAAAGGGCACCCCGTTCTATACGGTAACTGTCTGAGATGACAGCCTAACTTGACCCTTGCCGGGGGGTTTGTGTATAATAGGCGGATGCAGGCCACAAATCCCTGCCCAAGACCAAAGCGCAACATCACATGATATGGGAAGGCCCATTCTAGGCCATGCAAAGATCACAGCCTCCTCCTTGTCATATGTATCTGCTTCCAGCAGTCAGAGAAGTCTTTGAATACTCAGGGCTATATTGCAGCCCAGAATAAACCCTGCCTGATCCCAATATATAAGTGCAGGCATGTGTGGCAATAGGCGGGTGGCCAATATTCTGCTTGATATCTTATAATTAAATTTCAGCCTGTTTGCCAGGCTTCAGGAGGGGCACAATCAGGGCTTTTTGCATAGAGGCAGGCGCCACTCCTGTCACTCACCACTTTATAGATCATCTCCAACTGGGGGCCTAAGTCTTCTATATAAGCAGAGTAAAACTCCGCCGGCAGTCTGTCCGTGCCAGGTGTTTTGTTCCAGACCATGGATTTTATGGCTGCTCTAATTTCTGTGAGTGTAATGCCTCCCCTCAGTTCATCTGCCACTGCCGGTGAGACAGTCTGCAGAACAACTAGTACTAGAAAAGCCTCGATCTAGGCAACTGAGCGATCAGCTGCACTACTATAAAGGTTAGCGTTCTAGTCATGAAACTCAGTTAATGTCTGCTTGGCAATTTAGCCTGAGCCCCGTTTAGATGGATTTGCAAGCCATGCTAACAGCAAGCCAGTACTTTCTGCATGTGCCTGTACAATTTAGTTCCTGTAGTCAATCAATCAATCAATCATAGTATTTATAAAGTGCACTACATACCCGTGAGGGTCTCAAGGCGCTGGAGTGGGGGGGATGCTGCTACTGTTAGAAGAGCCAGGTCTTGAGAAGTCTTCTGAAGGTTAGGAGGTCTTCGGTCTGCCACAGGCGGATGGGGAGGGTGTTCCATGTCTTGGCGGCGAGGTGGGAGAATGATCTGCAGCCGGCAGTCACTCTTCGGATGTGGGGGATGGTGGGGAGGGTGCGGTCTGCGGAGCGGAGCTGGCGGGTGGGGGTGTAGAGGCTGAGTCGGCTGTTGAGGTACGCTCGTCCAGTGTTGTGGAGTGCCTTGTGTGCGTGGGTGAGGAGCTTGAAGGTTATCCTCTTGTTGATGGGGAGCTAGTGCAGGTCTCGCAGGTGGGGTGTGATGTGGCTGCGGCGAGTGATGTCAAGGATCAGGCGGGCCGAGGCGTTGTGGATGCGTTGGAGCCGTTTCAGGAGTTTGGCCGGGGCTTCTACATAGAGTGCATTGCCGTAGTCCAGTCTACTGCTGACGAGGGCCTGGGAGACCGTCCTTCTCGTTTCGGTGGGGATCCACTTCAAGATCCTGCGAAACATGCGGAGGGTGTTGAAGCAGGAGGAGACGGCGTTGACCTGCTTCATCATGGAGAGGGTGGAGTCGTGCGTGGTCGGGTGTAGAGGGTGCTACTAGTGCAGTCGGCCACCAGGAGTCGTCCCAGGCCGAGGGGGTGGGTCCGAGGATGAGGACCTCCGTCTTATACGAGTTCATCTTCAGTCGGCTGTTTCTCATCCAGTTGGCGATGGCCTACATTCCTTCGTGGAGGTTGGTTTTGGCGGTGCGGGGGTCTTTGATGAGGGAGAGGATCAGCTGGGTATCGGCGTAGGAGATGATGTTGAGGTCGTGTTGTCGTGCTACGTGGGCGAGCGGTGCCATGTAGACGTTGAACAGCGTTGGGCTGAGGGATGAGCCTTGGGGGATACTGCAGATGATCTCGGTGGCTTCGGAGCGGAAGGGGGGGAGGCGGACGCTCTGAGTTCTGCCGGAGAGGAAGGAGGTGGTCCAGTCCAAGGCCTTCTCTTGGAGTCCGGCGTCGTGGAGGCGTGTTCTTAGTGTGCGGTGGCATACCGTGTCGAAGGCGGCTGACAGGTCCAGGAGGATGAGGTCCGTGGTTTCTCCGTTGTCAAGCAGGGTCCTGATGTCGTTGGTGGAGGTGATGAGGGCAGTTTTGGTGCTGCAGTTGCTGCAGAACCCGGACTGTGACGGGTCCAGGATGTTGTTTTCTACGAGGAAGCTGGTCAGTTGTTTGTTGACGGCCTTTTCGATGACCTTCGCCGGGAAACAACGCAACTTTTCTGCCTGTTCCACTACCTTTTCTTAAACTTCCAAAAGGTTGGCCTGCACTTTGGGGTATCCAGGTCTGCGCCTCTCAGTGTCCCTCAGTGCTTCCCCAGCCCTAGTCACCTCTGCCAGTAAGGTCCTCCAGACCCTCACTGACTTCGAGGTGCATCTTCCCCTAATCACGGTCTTAAACCCATGCCATTTCATCTGGGGGGTCGAGACAGAGCCAGCATTTTCAATAAAATATTTTCTTACTGCCTCTACGATTCTATCCTGGAAGACCGGTTCCTCCAGTGCCTCAGTCTTTAGTCTCCACATCGGTATGCAGGGCCTCTTTTCCCTCCCTATCTAGGTCAAGCATTAGGGGATTATGATCATAAAGTTTTCTGGAAAGATACTCTGTGGTTCTCACCCCCTTGTGCACAGCAGGTGTGCACAATATGGCATCCAGCCGCACATGGAGCTCATGTAGATGGGAGAAGAAGGAATAATCATGTTCCCCTGGGTGGTGTGCTCTCCAGGAATTAACCAGGCTCCATTGTGACGGCCAGTGCATGAACACTCTGGCCACCCTGTGTATTGGGGAGTCCTGCAACACGGGATGGGAATGGTCTATGGCTGGGTCAACCCCACAGTTATAATCTTCATCCAAGAGGAGCTGTCCCACCAGATGAGGGGCTAATACTCTGGAAAGCAAAGCCAAAAAGGACACTTGATCCATATTTGGGCCATAAATACTATCTATAGTAATATCCTGGCCATTTAACTGTCTGGTGACCACTTCATATTGGCTCGCCGGATCTACTAGGTGCCCAGTACACTGGAAGGGGATCCTAGGTCTCACCCATACAAGGAGCCTCCTCACAAAACCAGAGTAATCTGTGAAGTAGGCCTGACCTCTCCATCTATGCTGTAGTGCTCTTGAGCCAGTAGGTGTTTCTTGAAGCAGTGTTATCTGCACCCCACACCTATTGAGATATGAGAAGATCTTGTTCCATTCAGTAATAGTGTGCATCCCCCCTGACATTCAATGATAATACTTTATATGTCACGGAGAGCACCATCGACCATAGGAGGGATACAACAGAGATCCTCCGTGGACAAATGTGCCCCAACTGCTTCGGCACCACACATGTTCGCACAGAAATAAGGGGGTCATTAGGATGGCAGAGGGACTGCCACCGCCAGCCTGGCGGTGGTGGTCCCTCCGCCATCGGCATGCCCATTTCCCCCCACCAGATCAGGATGGCGGTGGGACTCGTTCCGCAATCGTGGCAGGCGCAAAGCCTGCCCGCCAAGCTTCTGCCACAGGCAATCATAACGATTGACTGGCAGAGCGGATAAGGCCGTGGATATAGGGGGGGGTGCCTTGTAGGCACCGCCCACCCGATCACAATGCTGGCGTCAGCCAGCTTGGAAAGGCTGGTGGAGGCTGGCTTCAGGGGTCCCGTTACAGGCCCCCTCTGTGGGGGGGGCAGTTGTGCACTGGGGGGGTAATTTCCATGGTCAAGGTGGCAGGCACCGCGCGGTGCCTGCCACGTTGTGCAGGGAAATGCACAACATGGCAATTTCACTTTGCTGGCTGCAGCACCTGGCGTAATGTTAAATTTCCAGATGCGACCGCCGCGGTGGCGGTTGCATCGTGATTAGGGGTGCGAGACCGCCACATGACAGGCAGGCGGTTCTGTTACCGCTAGGATGGCGGGCAGACTCAAGTCCTCTCGCCATCCTAATAACCTCCTAAGTTCTCACCCAAGGCACTCACCAACTCCTACTCCCCAACAAACATCCCAACAACCACACCCCAGGACAAACTGGATAACCCCCATCCAAACATTCAGCCTATAGGCATACATAGGTGGGTGTACCTGCAGAAATGTCAGGGTGGGGGGGATAGCAGCGACCGTCTCGTAGTCTCCCAACCAGTCCCCCATCCTACTAGTTGTAGTAACAGAATGTGATTCCCTTGAGCACACCACCGCAGACATTCCAGAGGATCAAAAGCTATCAACTCCCTCGGTCCCATATCTAAATGCTAGTCCATACATCACCCCAACAGCATCAAATAAGTTCATCTGCTGTGCCTGGTGGGACCCAGAGCAGCTCATCCTCAAAGTCCTCTGCCAAGCTGTTATTCTTCATGTGATCAGTCCTGGGTGTTTTTCGCTCAGTGATGACGATGGGCTCTGTTCTCTCCAGCTCATTGCAGCTACCACCTCGACTGCTCTCTGCAGCTCATATTGGACCTCAGCCCCCAAGTGAACCTTTCTGCTGTGCTTCTTTGCTTTCTTGCACCGAGGCATGGGCCCAGGGGACCCCCGGCTGAAGCCTGCCTGCTATTGGACTTCAAACCACTCCCACACCTCTTGAGCGGCGTCACCACTTGCTAACGGGCCAGGAACATCATAGCATAGGGCAGCCCCAACTGACGTAGCTGGCGCTTGACTTCCATAAACTTAGAGCTTTGCTTTTGGACCTCCTTCATAATGTCGCGGAAGATCATAACCTTGCTGTTAGTGACTTGAATATCTCCCCAGACTCTGGCCTGTGGATGAATGTGGTTGTGGTCTTTGTAGTGTAGTAGTCTAGCCACTATCATGTGCGGCGGAGCTACTAGCAGGGGTGTCTGAGCTGGAACCCTGTGCACCCTCTCTAGCACATAAAAAGGAGAGGGCTACCTCCTCACATAGCCACCGTTCCAGGTAAGTCACCATGTTTTTCCCCCTCAGTACGCTCCGAGAGGCCTATGATCCGGATATCGTTCCTCCGTGACCTGTTTTTATTGTCCTCCCCTCTGTCCTCAAGTGTGCGGACCCTATTTTCCATGGTAGCTAACCTGTCCCTCAGAGTTGAGACATCTAAAGGTACATATACCATTGTGCTCTCCTTGGTGGTGACTCGTTCCATGAGACGCCAATGATCATTCTTCAAGATACTTGGGTCCACACCCAATGCATCAAACTTAATCTCCAGCGCCTCTCTGGAGGCAGTGATGGCCTGTATAGCCTCTCAGAGTGAAAACATCTATTTCTGGGCCCCCTCCTGTGACGATGGGAGTGCTCCTGCCTCTCTGCCTGTGCTACTTTCCCTGGCTGTCAATCCCCCACCTCTTGATCTTGCCTCCTCGTCCTCTTGCCCATGATGGCCCAACAGCGCCTCAGGGTCCTGGTGTGATGCTCATGCCCTCGCCATGTTCGGGGCAGCAGGGCAAGTCAGTACGCTGTGGGATAAATCTTGTTCAGCAGGCTTGGATAATTCTGTGGCAATATACCAGGGTTGCACCCAGGGGCACCCATCAGGAGGGCGTCACACGTTCAGGGCTGCAAGCATCCCAACGAGCAGCACCCCCTGTCCAGTCGTGAACTGGAGCACCCGGTTCAGCCTGCTCTGCCATCTGCTCCTAACCGGGCACTTCCCTTCCGGTGAACCACAAAGTGCTGTATGTCCAATGCAGTTCTGAGGGCACTCTATTCAACGTTAGGCCTGCTCACAGTACAGTACCAGATTCTGCGCTTGGGGCACCGAAGAGCTGGCACAGCTCCAGGCACGCCACGGTGGAGCTGACTCGATGGGCACCTCCAGTTTTTTGCTCAACCCATCTATCAGCAAGGCCCTCTGGCCCACTGCAGGACCTCTAAAAGACTGGGCTCGGCTATCAACGACAGCACAATACAGGCCTTAGCCCCCCTGGCATGAAAGCCGCCCTTGAGAACTGCCATAGGGACTCTCCAGGCACACAAGCACATTCAGGGCATGAGCCGGGATGTTCCACGCCACCAAGTCTGTCATGGTCAGGCACAGACCACACAGGACCGCAGCACACAGGCCGCTCACTCACCTCCTCCACAGTAACTCCACACCCCTCACATGCAATGCCGTGTCGATCCGCCCAGCACAGCAGAGCCTCACCAGGGCAGGTTTGGGGTCACAGGGGCTGCCTCCAAGGAGCTCTGGGCAACTAACCTGCCACTCAGCACCTACAGCAGATCCTGCATGGTACCCCAGTCTGCGGTCGCTCTCCTCTTCCTCACTGGGATTTTGTGGTCACCATTTTGTGAGTGGACTGCGCTGGCTGTGCTGATTGTAATGAAAGGCTGCAATGGGACCCGTCTGGTCCCTATCAGGGCAGTAGTGTGTGCAAGGGGGGGGGGGGATTGGGGGACACAGGTGGCAGTAGAGCCCCCCTATGCTCACTGGATCAGCAAGATGACAGAGGATGGATGTCTTCCAAATGGAGCTTCGAAGGAGCGCAACTCACTCCATCGCCACCTGGCTGCGCCCCCTGGACATGCCCTTTGATGGCACCTGTCTCTTAGGAGACATGGCAGATTCGGCGCTCGAATGCTTCAAGAGCCGTTGGGCTACAGCCAGGTCCTTAGACCTCTCTACGGCCCCATGTCACCCCTAATCCGCCTTTCTTGGCTACAGAAGGGTCTTCCAAGACCTTGTGGGTCAGGTGGCCAGCGATCTGGTCAGTCCATTGTACAGCTGCAGCCTCCAAACCCTCCTAATCTGCCTCCTTACCACCATGGGCACCCAGTTGGTGGCAGGATGCGCCATCACCTGCCCCACTTGCTGACCATAACATTGGACAGGCGGGTTTTGCAGATTGTCCGAAGGGGCTACTCCCTTTCCTTTGAGACTATTCCCTTCCCCATACCACCATCTCCCGACTGGATGACCAGAGGATCATCCATCCTTTCTCCATGCGGAAGTCATGCCTCTTTTTGCCTTGGGAGCTATAGGGAGGGTTCTGGTGCCAGAAATAAGCAGTGGTTCCTATTCCCGCTACTTTCTTGGTCCCAAAAACGACTAAGGCCTTCGTACTATACTAGGTCTGCAAGCCCTCATTCTCTTTTAAATTTGAAATGCTTACATTGGCTAAGGTCTTTTCTGCCCTAGACCCAGGAGACTGGATTGTAGTGTTGGACTTACAGGATGCCTATCTTCACATTCCCGTCCTGCCTGCCCACCAGTGCTATCTGCAGTTTACAGTTGGCCATGAGCACTTTCAGTTCACTGTGCTCCCTTTTGGCCTGAACAGCACCCCTCGGGGGTTTACCCCCGGGTGTTGATTGCAGCTCATCTGCGGAGATCAGGGGTTCCAGTCTTTCCCTATCTCTATGACTTGTTGCTGAAGGTGACTCACTTCAGGCTGTCGTCTCCCACCTCCAGGCTACGGCGAACCACCTGCACTCACTGGAGTTTACTATCAACATGCTGAAGTCACACATGACTCCCTCTCAGATGCTCCCTTTCATCTGAGCTATTCTGGACACAGTAAAGTTTCAGGCTAATCCTCCCAAGCAGCGAGTTCAGGATATTCAGGCTATGATACCGATGTTTCAGTCTCTATCCTGGGTTTCAGTGAGACTGACTCTCAGGCGGCTGGGCCTCTTCCATCCTGGTGGTGACACATGCCTGATGGCATATGTGGGCTCTGCAGTGGGACCTGAAGTCTGGTATACCAAGCTACTGAGCATGGCCATTGATCCTCTGATCAGGCGGCCCCTTTGTTAGGATCTTCCCTCTGCAGCAGGGGAAGGTTTTTCATCTAAACCTGTCCACACTCTGCCTTCTTGCCTGGAGATTGAGCCGTGACCGTTGACATCTTTTGACCTTCTTCCTAAAGTCTGTAACGCCATCTTGGCAGCTAGGCGTCCTTCCACTGAGACGGTATACGCCTGCCATTGAAAAGAATTTGTGGCATAGTGTGCAGAAAAGTGTGTTGATTCCCCTTTTGCCCCTCTTTCTGAAGTCTTTATCTTCATTCTTTCTTTTGCCCATCAGGGCTGAGAATTCGATATTCGATCGTGATCGAATCGACCCGCCATTTTGTGCTCCGCCGCCATTTTGTGTTGCCCTCACTCAGGCAGCACGGCGAACAAAGTCTATTCTGCTTTTTCTGCAGCTTCGTGTCGAAATAAGCCTTCTGCCTCTATTTACAAAGCTGGTGTTAGGACTGGCCAAGTACACTAATCCCTGTCTGGTTTTCCTAATCCCCGTCTCAACTATCTGTTGGTTCACACTATTCTCTTCTGACTTTATCATATCGTCTGGCCTTCGCTGTCCTCTGCTTGCATTCTCTCGTTTCACAACTGTCCTCCAACACACACAAATGTTTCTCGCCACCTGCAAGTTAGTTGCAGATCTGTTAATGAATTAGTTCGAGGGAGGGGTAACAAACACAGTCGGAGGAGAGGTTTCTTCGAGTCATCTGATACTTTGTTTTCAAACCTTTTCTATTGGTTCTGTTCTGTTTTCCAACTTTTCATATTGGCTCTTTCTTATATGTTCTGGGTGTGTATTTGGTTAATGTATATTTCACATATGTGCTATATAAGATTGTGCGCCACGGAGTAAAGTGGCAGTCTCCTGAGAACCTACCTCGTGTACTTCTGGGATAACTGTACTAGCTGCAGCTAATAAATTTGATCTTCTAACGCCTGACGGAGTGTCCCGTGTCTCTGTGTAGCTGAGCAGGAGAACCCCGGAGATTAAGGCGTACCCTGCGCCGCCAGGCCCAAAAGGTTCTGGTTCTTCAACTGGTGCCCACGTAGGGCGGCTTCAGTGGTACCGGTTCTGCCTGAAGGTCATGAGGAACCCCGCAAGAAAATTCTGGAGGATTCGCGAGCCACGTCAAGCGACCCCTGTATGTCGAAAGTGGTCCGAAGGTCTTTTTCAGCGTGGTTACTCCTTCCAGACGGCTACTGACTGCTGCTGCCCTGACTGCCGCCCTGCCTTGGCCCTTCCTTTGGTGATGTATGGTAAGGCGAGACGATAGACGGGCCTCTGTTGGCGTGAGAAGACATCCTTAGTTAAGTATTTGGTGGGTCGCTCCCACAATTTTGTTCCTTTGTTCCTTTGGTCCTTAGATTCGACTATTGCAATAGCCGAAGCCGAGGGGTAAGTGCATTTGTGCTGCGTAAACTGAGTTTTACCCCCTTGAAGTTTGTGAACAGTCCGGTGAAATCACGAGATACCTGTTCTGACTAAGTTTGGAAAACTTTATTGCTTTGGTTGTAATAGGGACTCCCGGCTTGAGGACTCTTGTCCGATTCCTTCGGTTGGAACTCCCACATACGAGCTCTATTCAAAACATGGTATTGGCCCCAGTGCCTTTAACGAGGCATGGACCCGATACACGAAGAAAGATGGTGTTCTAAAATGGCCAGAAAATGGTAGCTTTGAGCCTGATGTGCTAGATAATTTAGAAGCAGTCTTATTCAAAAGAAAAGCCCGGCCGGCAATGTTTGACTCTTTCTGCCTTTGGCGTAAGGAAGCCAAACAGAAAGAAATTAAGCAAACAAAACGAGATAGGAAAGCACAGGGTATGACAATTATACAGGCTGCCCAACGATTTAAAGATGATGAAATTGATAATGCGACGGAAATCTCAGAGACCGCATCGTATGGCGATAGATAAATGCTATCCGGTGTTGCCTGTTTCCCCTTCCGATAACAAGAAAGATTTAGAAGAAGATCCCCTAATGTCTCATTTATTGAGATTGCCTCCGCCCTATGCACAAGGTGCCAATGCATCCCAGTTATTACAGCCTGTCCAGCCGCCAGCGGTACCTCCGCCTGTTCCAGGTCTTCCGCATTTGCCTCCTCCAGTATTACCGCCTCTGCCAGTTTTACCATTAACTTCGACTTCTTTGCCCTCATCTCCTGATCTTCGATCTCCTTTGCCTTCTGCACCTCCTGCAATTATCGGTTCTCCTTCTGTTAGTTCGCCTAATACCTTGTCTCCTATCCTCATGTCCAATTCTCCGTCTATGCGTAAGCGACTCACGGACACTGTCACTGGTATTCTATCTCCGTTCTTTGAAGCTTTAAATGTGTCTCCGGCTTTTTCTTGAAGACAATCTCGTAGTCAGTTCCCAGATTCTGAAGAACGAGAAAGGTTGGAATCTCTCGCACGAAAATGGATCAAAAAGGGTCCCCAATACAGTGTGCTCGATATTATGCCTACCTTCTCACAATGGAATGCACCCACGCAAAGATATGTTTTCGATGTAATGTGTGATACTCTCATTAAAGAATGGGAGGATGTGAATTTGAATTTGGTTCCACAGGGTCTGTTAGATGTTCAGGCTGACTTTGATAAAGGACTTATTGTGGGTTCCAAAGTTGAAAACGCTGTAAGGACACTTATTTCCTTTAGAAACTTATTGTCCTCTCAGACTTTCCTTGATTCCAATCCGTCGGTTAGACTGACACTGAAAAATTATCCCATGAGAGAGGTTCCTCCAGTATGGAAGGAAGAGGTTGCAGCTCAAGGTGCTAATCCAGTTATTCCCGCTCATTTTCAACGTATATGGGTACATGTCCCCTGGAAAAGATCTGAAGTTTTGGCCCTTAAACAGACTCTACCGGATCCTCGTAAAAACCCTGCGGGTTATTATAAAGAATTATCACAGACAGTTGACGCTTGCATCATGAATCTAGCTGATATCGATATGTTGATGGGAAATGTAGTCCCACAGACATTATGGGCTAGGATTCGTAAGGAGAATCACGCACAGGAATTAGGTGCTGATTGGGATACTATAACTGCCGCAGATAGAGATCAAGTGAGTGGTGCGAAACCTGATGCTTTGATTTCAGAACTTCCTGGTAGGATTATTACATTAATGAAAACGATGATGCCTGCATTGAGAGTTAATTGGGATAAATTAGCGGCATGCAAACAAAAGAAAGATGAAAGTGTCTTTGATTTCTTTACTCGTTTCGAGGAGACATTTATTGATCACAGTGGTCAAGATATGGCTACAGAGGGTGGACAGCGATTATTTGTGGACAAATTTGTATATAATTTGCTTCCCGAGCTGTCACACAAATTGAAAGATTCTGAAAGTTCATGGGCTGTTTCTTCTTCTGCCCAGATATTGGCTACTGCACAATATTATGAAAACGGAGATAAAGAAGAAAAAGAAAAGCAAGAGAAAAAGACGAAAGAATTAAAAACATGGGTCCTCTTGCAACAATCTTATCCTCCTCGCTATGCTCAGCCTCAGTTTCAACAGCCTCCGCAGTTTCAGAGGTTGTATCAAAAACCTGAGCCATATATTCCACGACCTTTGCTAGGTCCTAATCAATGTGCCTATTGTAGAGAAGAAGGTCATTTTAAGAATAGTTGCCCGGTTTTATTGCAGCGCAGTGGAGCATTATCTGCTCCACAAGGTCGTGCTGGCCTCCAGTCAGCAAATAGAGGTAGAGGTCGAGGTGTGTTGACTCCAGAACAGCGTGCCCTTCCTCCTTCCAATTCCATGAATTACTTTGATCAGCAAAATGTTAGGTCTACACAGTGCTACAAAGAAGACCATTATATTGGAGGCGAGAATGAAAGTCTTCATGCTAACTAGGACAGCCATGGACAAAGTAAGGGAGTTGTGTCGGTTCCAGTAGATCAGAATGGACCTTATGTTAATTTCACTACAATGGGTGTTTTAGAGCCATTTCTTCTAGATACTGGGGCGATGAGAAGTTCTATCATTCATTCTAAACTCCCTGGGGCACCTTTGTCTGGCTTAACAAATGTATCTGTAGGATTTTCTGGCGCCCCTGTTCGTAACCCAGTTTCTTGCCCTTTGCCTATTTCAATTGGCCCTTATGATTTGGAAGCTCCACTTCTTTTGACGAATGGTTGCGGTGAGAATCTGTTGGGTTTGGACTTATTGAAAAGAATGCATGCTACGATATATTGTTCTCCTTCTGGTGTACATCTTACTTTAGGACAGAAACTGATTTCTCCAATGTATTTGTCCAAAGATCAGTTTCCACCTGAATTGCTTTCTCTTCCGGCAACGCTTTGGGCCACGGGTCCGAATGATGTGGGCTTTCTTGAAATTCCACCTTATGTTGTCACTCTCAAGCCTAATGTTGAATTGCCGCGTATTCCGCAGTATAGAATTTCCACTGAAGGTGAAAAAGCGCTTTTGGAAATCATTTATGATTTGATTCAGAAGGGTGTGGTTGAAGAAACGAGAGGAAACACATGCAATAGTCCTATTCTTCCTGTTCTTAAACGCACTGATCCTTCTCAGCCACCTGTATATCGTTTCGTAATTGATCTTCGGGAGGTAAACAAAATTGTTGTTCCGCAATTTCCTGTCGTTCCAGATATCACTGCTCTGTTGACAATGATACCTTCCACAGCGACTTGGTTTTCTGTTATCGATCTAAAGAATGCCTTCTTTAGTATTCCCATTGCAGAAGAGAGTAGGGATATTTTTGGCTTCTCTCTTGGAGGCCGAAGCTTCCGGTTCAAACGCGCACCTCAGGGCTATTGTGAAAGTCCCTCTATTTACAGCCAAGCTTTAAAATGCCATCTTGATACTTTTCATTTGCCGTCTGGTGCTGCTCTTATACAATACATGGATGACTTGTTAATCGCTGCTGATTCAGAAGATATTTGCAAAAATGTGACTGTTGCAGTGTTACGCCATTTGTTTAATCTGAATCATAAGGTTTCACCTTCCAAACTACAATATGTCCGTCGAGAGGTTACCTATTTGGGTCATCTCCTATCAAAGGAGGGACAACGATTAACCCCAGAACGAATTCAGGCGATTACGCAAATGTCTGTGCCATCCACACAAAGGGAGGTACGTGCCTTTCTGGGTATTACTTCCTATTGTAGGCAGTGGATCCCTAACTTCTCTCTGTTGGCCAAGCCTTTGTTGGCACTCACTTTGAAAGATACACCTCAGCCTCTTCCTTGGACTGATGAGTGTCAAAGGAGTTTTACTGATTAACGTACTGCTCTGTGTTCCGTTCCTGTACTAGGTACTCCTGATTACAATAAGCCTTTTACGCTCTATGTTCATGCGTTGGCAGTTTTAACACAGCAATTTGGAGACAAACAGCGGCCATGTGCCTATTTTTCGGCTACGCTAGATCCCGTAGTTAAAGCATTGCCTAGTTGTCTCAAAGCGACAGCAGCAGCAGCGATTTCTATTCGACAGTCTGCTGGAGTGGTGCTAGATAATACTCTCATTGTCATGGTACCACATGCAGTGGATACTTTACTTAACAGAACAAAAACGCAGCATCTTACGAGTGCTCGTCTAACTGGATACGAGCTGACGCTTTTGGCTAGTCACGTACACATCAAACGATGTAATACCCTAAATCCAGCTACTCTGTTGCCCCTTCCAGAGGAGAAAGGTGTTGAGGAGCAACATGATTGTTTCCTCCATACTGAGGAAGAGACAAAAGGAAGAATTGACTTGAAAGATACGCCGCTAGAGAATCCGGATGGAACTCTATGGGTAGATGGTTCTTGTTTTAAGATGCCTAATGGAGATACAGTTTCAGCCTATGCTGTAACTACTTTACATACAGTTGTGGAAACAGCCCGTATCAGACACAACTCAGCTCAAGCAGCAGAACTGATAGCTTTAACGAGAGCATGTGTGTTGTCAAAAGGAAAAAGAGTGAACGTGTACACCAACAGTCAATACGCCTTTGGTGTAGCATTCAATTTTGGGCGTCTTTGGAAAGAGAGGGGATTCCTTACTTCACATGGCACTAAAATACAACATGGTCAGTTGGTGACTGATCTTCTTGAGTCACTTGCTTTGCCCATCCAAATAGCAATTGTGAAGTGTAGTGCACACAAAAAGATTACAGATGATGTTGGCCGAGGAAATGCATTTGCAGATGAAGTAGCGAAAAAGACAGCGAGAGACGCTACAAGTCGAATGTATGTGGTGGGTCCTGCGAATTGGGTCAGAGAAAGAGGAATGTATGAGAATACAGTAGAAAGTGTAAAGTCGATTCAGAAAGAGGCTACAGAGAAAGAATTAAGTAAGTGGAAAGAAAGTACGGGAATGTTAGATGAGATGGGTTGTTGGGTGGAATTATCTGAACACCAACGTTGGCTGTTACCAGATGCCTATGTACTCCCAGTGGTTACTATGGCGCATGGTCCAGCCCACTTAAGTGCGAAAGGCATATGCAAGCTTCTGGCTCCAGTGTGGCAAAATGAAGGAATCCCAAAATGCGCAGACAATGTAGTGAAACATTGTGTTGTTTGTTTGATGTACAACCCGGGAAAGGGAACCCCAACTCCAGCGGGTCACTTTGCTCCTCCGACATATCCATTTGAGGTGTTGCAGATCGATTACATTCACATGAAATGATGCAACAATCTCAAATATGTTCTGGTGGTAGTATGCACCTTCTCTAGGTGGATAGAAGCATACCCTCTAAAAGATAATACAGCCTTAACCACAGCCAAAATTCTACTGAAAGAATTTTTCCCCAGGTTTGGTTTGCTGCGCATTGTCTGGAGTGACAATGGGAGCGAATTTGTGGGCCAAGTCATGCAAAAAGTTTGTGCGGGTCTTGGTATCAAGCAAAAGTTCCATGCGGCAAACCATCCACAGTCAGCAGGTTTAGTGGAATGCTACAACGGAACTTTGAAGCTCAAACTAGCGAAAGTGCAGGCTAGTACAGGACTTAATTGGCCCGATGCTTTACCACTGGCTCTCCTGTCCACCAGAACTGCTGTGCACTCTCGTTTGGGACTTAGCCCTTACGAAGTGGTCTTTGGGTGCCCAGCTAATATATGGGGAGTCCCTCGCCCTAAGAAATACTCAGACTTGCCATATCCAATGTTGATTGACTACTTGCATGAACTCACAACTAAATTACGTGTTCTCCATCAACAGGTTCAGAGTGCTTTACCGGAGGCTTCCACAGACCCAGGTCATTCCATCCGACCAGGTGACTGGGTCTGTATAAAGAATTTCCAAAGGACGAAAAATTTGGAGCCCAGGTGGAGGGAGCCTCGTTTAATACTTTTGGTGACGAGAACAACAGTCAAAGTCGAAGGAAAGAAAAATTGGATTCACGGCGTGCATTGTAAGAAAGTGCCTTTGCCTGATGCACGCCTGAATGGAACATTGTCTGAGAAAGAGGACGACGACATTCTTCAGGAAGTGATAACACCACATCGTCGCTTGAATACGACAAATCCGCGAACATTGTTCCGAGACCAAACTGTACCTGATAAAGAACATTATAATCTGCGACCTAGACCAAAGAACACTTAAAAATTTTCTGTGTAGTATTCTATCCCGGTTGCAGGGTCACGGTAGGAGTCTTGATTGTGACCTGAGTAGTGGCAATAGGCCTGCAGGACTTGCAGTGTCATAGGACGGCAGATAATCATAATTAAGTGATCGAGGAAGATTGCCGTGAGCATCCATTTAGAAAGATGGAAACTACACTAGGCAAAAGAGAGAGAAAGGATGATATGAAAAAAGAATCCTGTAGATTAATGTACAGTCGTTTTAGTATAACCTTATGTATTATTATATTATTGTGTATCCTTTTGGCGTTTATAAATTGGATTATTTATGCTCTGCAGCAAAAAGTTGTCTCTCCTTCTACCTCTTCGTCTTCTTCTACTGTCTCTCCACATCTATTTCATACCCTTCCTCAACATGAACTCGTTAGAAGAACTGAATATTATAACAATTCCTTTGTCCAGTTATTACATCAACATCAATTAGTGATCAATACAACTGACTGTTGGGTGTGTGGACTTATGCCACATACCACAGAAAAAGGAATGCCATATTTAGTTCTTCCGTTTTCTTATGAGGGTTCTGCTTGGGCTTATTTTGTTATCTTCTCCAATGCCTATCAAAGCAAATTCAGACGATCCATTAGTTCATATATTGGTGGTCTGGATTTTAGTCATAGTTCATTGATAAAGGGAATGGTAGCTATTGCTAAAATCATGGAAAATAGTAAGATTTCCATTGACGAAAGGAAAGCGTACACAAACTGGAACGTCACCCATTATGTCACTAGCCTTAGTGATAAGGTTAAACAAAGAAAATCTCCACCAATTTGGACTATTCCTCATCAGGGAATTTCTGTCTGCAAATAAATGGTCGGTCTTCTGACACCATACAAAGGAACAACTGTTCCCACACATACGTCTACTCCTCTCAGAACTCGCCGCCTCTAGTGCCATCTCAAGGCACGTATTTTATCTGCCACAATAGGGCTTACACGTGGTTGCCAACGGGTTTTTCTGGTACCTGTTATATAGCTTTCCTTCTTCCCCCTACATACACCGCTTCTGCAAACTATCATCGAAACCGATATGGCAGAGGGATTATTGATTCTAAAGACACAGCAGGACAAGAGGGAGGAGACTTCCTCAAAGGATTTCTTCCTTTTTGGGGTCCAATGGCCAACAGCAGAAATATAAGGCAACTGGTTCGTGTCGTAGAAACCACTATAGATATCACTGTAGGAGCCTTAAGTAATATCACGGCAGATCTACAGGCGGATCGTCTTATGACCTTACAAAACCGAGTTGCCTTAGATTTTGTTCTTGCGGATCGTGGTGGAGTGTGCAAATTGATCGGGTCAAGTTGCTGTATTTTCATACCTGATGACGCTCCGACAGTATACCAAGCTATCTCCAAGTTACATATAATCTCTGAGTCGATTCATCAGGACGAAGGAGATTGGTCATTATTGGAGTGGTTTTGGGGACTACTGTCCAAATGGGGTTGGAAAGCATTGACATTCCTTGGAGTAGTTTTGACCATAATTTTCTCTTGTTGCCTTTGTATGCACTGTGGTCCCGCCATCTGCGACCTTTGTGCTACTATGTGCATCCCTAAACCCAAATCACAAAGAGCAGAGAATATTAGAATGATGCTACAGCAACAGCTCGATGACCTCATGGCCATCGACATTGACTCAGATTAACATGAGTCTATCTTGCCTGAGTTCTGGCAAAAGGAGGGTCTGAGAAAATTCAATTTTCGATCGTGATCGAATCGACCCGCCATTTTGTGCTCCGCCGCCATTTTGTGTTGCCCTCACTCAGGCAGCACGGCGAAGAAAGTCTATTCTGCTTTTTCTGCAGCTTCGTGTCGAAATAAGCCTTCTGCCTCTATTTACAAAGCTGGTGTTAGGACTGGCCAAGTACACTAATCCCTGTCTGGTTTTCCTAATCCCCGTCTCAACTATCTGTTGGTTCACACTATTCTCTTCTGACTTTATCTTATCATCTGGCCTTCGCTGTCCTCTGCTAGCATTCTCTCGTTTCACAACTGTCCTCCAACACACACAAACGTATCTCGCCACCTGCAAGTTAGTTGCAGATCTGTTAATGAATTAGTTCGAGGGAGGGGTAACAAACACAGTCGGAGGAGAGGTTTCTTCGAGTCATCTGATACTTTGTTTTCAAACCTTTTCTATTGGTTCTGTTCTGTTTTCCAACTTTTCTTATTGGCTCTTTCTTATATGTTCTGGGTGTGTATTTGGTTAATGTATATTTCACATATGTGCTATATAAGATTGTGCGCCACGGAGTAAAGTGGCAGTCTCCTGAGAACCTACCTTGTGTACTTCTGGGATAACTGTACTAGCTGCAGCTAATAAATCCGATCTTCTAACACCTGACAGAGTGTCCCGTGTCTCTGTGTAGCTGAGCAGGAGAACCCCGGAGATTAAGGCGTACCCTGCGCCGCCAGGCCCAAAAGGTTCTGGTTCTTCAGGGCTATGCTCTAGGCACTCTTAAGGGTCTGACCTTTCTGCCTTCTGTTGGCTGCCTCATTAACCCTCTTTGTTTATGTCCCCTTCACCATTTATCATGCCTGAGTGGGACCTTAATTTGGTCTTAACTTTTTTGATGTGCGCTCCCTTTCGAGCCTCTGCATAATTGTCCCCTTAGGCTTCTCACACTGAAAACAGCCTACCTTGTGGCAATTACATCTGCCTGTAGAGTGAGTGATCTGCAGGCCTTATAATCTAAGATTCCTTACCTCTCAGTATATCCGGACAATCTGGTGCTTTGCACAATGGCCTCTTTTTTACCAAAAGTGTTCACGCTCTTTCATGTAGTCCAGTCAATCACCCTGCCTACTTTCTACGCACCCCCATTTCCCTCTAAATAATTGGAGTGACTCCACTGCCTGAACCCAAAAAGAGTGTTGTTGTTCTACCTTGGCGGCACACAAGAGTTCCAGGTGGACTACCAACTCTTCATGGGGGTATATGGGTGTTAAGAAATGTCAGGCGGTGCAGAAGCGAACCATCACTTGTTTGGCCCTACTCTGTATCAAAATTTGCTATGCACTGGTCAAGAAGCAACCTCCTGAAGGTTTGCGAGCTCATTCCACCAGAGCTAAACTGCGACCACTGCATCAGCACGCGGATTTCTGGTCTTGAACATCAGCCTGGCAGCAGTGTGGGCTTCTTTGCACATGTTCACCAAACATTACTGTCTGGACAGTCAGGCCCATGGGGATAGGTGTTTCGCCCGTTCGGTCCTGCAGAACTTCTTGTGTAAAATTGGTTTGGAGACCCTCATCCGGGTATGGTATTGCTTGGGTATCTATTCAAAGGTAAGGAATCTGTGGCTAAAAGTACCTATTAGATTAACAAGCTATTTACCTTCGGTAGTGCCTTATCTGGTAGAGACCTAGCTGCAGACTCCTTATTGACCCACCCATACTCCCCGTTCTGTGAATAGATTTTTTGGGACAGGGACGACCTCTTTCAGGGCCCTAGTTTTTCGACACCAGTGGTCAGTGTCCTTCATGGGTCCGCACTTCTGGCGTGCAAAGTCATGAGAAGAAACTGCCGTTAACATGCCTAGGTGGCACCTATATAGGTACTGCGACGTCATTTTCGTTGCGAACGACGCCACACGTGGCTGAACCATGCCACCTACTTGCGTGCAGGGGTACTGCGCATGAAACATCTTCCGGATGCAATCTGATGCCTGAGGAAATTCAATGTTAAGGAATCTGCCGCTAGATATAGTCTCTACCAGATAAGGCTTTACTGAAGGTAAGTAACTTGTTCTTCTGTGTTTCTTATGAACCGTCTTTCCGCTGTGTGTTTTGTTTCCCTCTTTTTCTATTGGTAAATGTCTGCTTCTGAAAAATAAGTGCTAGCCCACCTAAAAAAAAGTGCACGTGGACACCACCGCCACTGCTCTAATTAAGCACTCAGCACACCATTTTCACACAGTCCAAAGTTAACAGCCTAGCCTAATTGTAGTAATAGTTCCAAATCCATGGTAGGATGCATGGAAATTGGTATGCTGCACCTTTGTAACACGTCCATGATGACATTTTACACAAGTCAGAAAAATTGGTTGTATTGCAATGTTTTGCATTCATTAAAATATGCAAAGAAAAGCAGGAGTTTTCCTTGCATCCTTAGGGGCACATTTATTAGGAAATTACAAAACACAGTGCAGCAAGGCAAGTAGTTGCATTCCGTGAATAGGAGAGAGGTGTAAAATGCCATATGTATTAAGATATGGTGTTCCTTAGCTCTCTCCCTGCACTGACACTCTTGAGACTGCCTAGTGCCAACATAGCCACCCTTGCATCATGGTGCAAGGGGGCCGGCGTTGTGGGCAGAATTGACTTTCTGCAGGAAGGTTCACCTTCTTGCACATGAACAATCCTTAGAGGCATATTTCTCTTTGTATATTTGCTGCAGAATCTAGCAGACATCAGACAAGGGTGTAATGAAGATATAGAAAAAGTTTTCTCCTCGTTATGCCTCACTGGTGAAGCTAGCATTAGTTAATCTGGAAATGTACCAAAATCCATGGAACACCCATGCTCCACCTATAGAATGCCTTCCAAATTTGAGTTACTTTGGATTTACTAAACCATGCAACCCCATGAAAGTGCCTGTGAATGGCTTAGTAAATATCAAAAATTATTTTGCTTTGGGGCAGCGCCACAGAAGTGAGACAACCCCGATGCAAAAGCATAATAACTCTGCCCCTTGATGATTACATACAATGTGTGTTGGGGTGAGTTTCAAAAAGAAGCAAACCACTATTCAGATCGCACTACATCAGGGTCAGCATTATTAATGTGTTACTTAACAATAAGACCAATTATTGTACAGTTTGAACACATTTTTTTAACAAATTGTGTAACGTAAGATCTGCAAATTAACATACACAAACAAATGTAAATTTTTACTTTTGTAGTTTTAAAGTTATGAAGCATAACATTACCTTCCTGGCAACGTTTACTTTCTTTACTATGATGTAGTGCAAATGTTGAATTTTGATTTGAATACTGTAAATGCATAGAACCTTGTGCCATGTGGCAAGTTCTCATATGATGTGGGAACACATAATCAGGACTTTGTGATAATGTAAAATACAGATAATGCTGCACAAATGTTAAACTTAAATGTTATCAGCGGTTGCAAAGGTTGCACAATACAAACATCAACAAATCTAAGCATTTTTTTAATGCATGCAGCCACGTGTGGGAGCATCATAATCATTAAGGTCCATCTACGGAACATACTGTGGAAAACGCATGAGAGAATTGAATTACTTTATTTAAAATACAATGCACATTTTAATATTAAGAATAATAGCTGGTTGGTAACATTTATCAACTCAGACCTTTACATTGTTGCCTTAATTGAAATAATTTAAAAGTTCAGTAAATGCTGTTGTCATTAGGTAACAAAGCTACCTTTGTTGATATTTTAATAATGTCTCAGTCTTTATAAAGGCGATATTGTATGAAATATTTATTAATGCTCTATGTTGTGGATTGACATTTAATTTAGGTGGTTTAAAGTTAGAAAATGTTCCTCTAATACTTTCTAAACTTTTGCCACTTTTGTGTTTCCTGACCTTGACTCCTACCTCCCCTCCATAGACGAGGAAACATTCGAGCTAGTCGTGGACTCTTTAAATGATTTTCCTCCTATCCTGGCAAGGGACGAAGACGTTGCTGTGTCTCCAAATAACCTAACCCAGACTTCTTCACAACCACCACCTGCCTAGCATAATCCAGAGCCTACCCTGATGCAAGAGTTAGGATGGAGCACAAAGGGGTTGCAGTATATAATTTGCTGGTGTAAGAAGTTAAGTTTGGGTTGGAGACCTTGGTGGGCACTCTAGAAGGAGGGGTGTCTTAGCCCCATCAAGCACTTTACCCAGTCAATTAGAGACATCCATTTTTGGCACCATGGAATTGTCTCTAGCAAACATTTCAGGTTTCATGAGGGAGAAAAGTCAACAATACCTCTCTCCCTAATGTACTAGTTCAATGTTGCTACACAGCTAGGGCTCATCAATTCTTCCATCTGCTCTTTCCATCAAGGAAGGGAGTCCAAGGTGGACTCCTTCATATCCACGAGTGCCCTCAACAGCAACATTGTCGCTGTTATCAGTATACACTTGCCAGTGAATTCCATGCAGCTTTGAAAGCGCATAATAATGTAACTCTACTTTACACTTTTGCTCTTAAGAATTAGCTGTAGACTTCTGTCCTGCCATGAATGTTGAGCAACCTCAACCACTATCGAATCCGGAGGAGCCACTACAAACTCCATTGGATGAGGTTCTTCAATTCATAATTTACAACGCAAGTCTGGTGAATGAACCTTATTGAGTTGCTCCTGACAAGTTAGGTCCTTGGTCCTGTGTTTGTAATCATTCCATCTTTATACATTTGTAAGCAAGTTCATTGTTGGTGCTATTTTGTTGATTTACTCAATTAACTTTTTTAAAGCTTCCTTTTTTTAAGGGTGATTTTTTGTTCAGAAAATATTTAATCATGATGCAAACATTTACAATTTCCTGTAACTAAATTGGTCATTGTCTTTACATTATGAAGAATGATGTCGCACATTGCCTGGAATGTTTTTTTTTCTAGGCCTCAACACAAAACTCAATTTCATGTTGCATTAATAATCGAGATACTGCTTATTTGAAAACGTTATGCTTAAAAGGCAGGATAAACCTAAAATTTGATATATTTGTATGTCTTTTAATAACAAAATGTAACAGAAACCATCCAAAAGGACAATAATAGTAACACAACAGCATATCTCTCCTTCTATTGTTTAATGATAAAATGAATATTACATCCATTTCAACATATACATTCACATGTATGTGTTCATGAAACACAGTTTTCAAAACAAAATCTTCTATAATAACTCACATTGAATTATCAATGTTTGTTCATTGCTTTCACACCTAATAACTGAGGTGACTAATACAAAATCAACAATGTGCAAAAATTAGTAGTGTTTGTGTAGCAATCAAAGAGAGCTTAAAGCAAAGACTTTTTTTATGGGGCAAAGCTGTTTTGGGCTTTTGAGGTAGTTCGCTCTTAGGGCTCTAACTTTTTTTCACCCCAGAATCCCTTGCAAACCTCAAACTTTGACTGAAAAACATTTTACCCAGCATTCCCTCAAGTCTCCTGATAAAATATTACCTCACTTTGTGCGGATAGGCATAGTTCCCACAACCGGACATGTCCCAAAACGCAACTTTGATAGATCACATTTTTCCACTCAAAACGGACCCTTTTTTGCAAGGTTGGTAGATGTGGATTTTGGACCCTAGCTCAACCGGTACCTAGGGAAACGTAGCAAACCTGTACATTCTTAAAACCTAGACACCTAGGTGAATCCAGGGTGGGGTGAATTGTGCGGCTCTCACCCACCAGGTTTGTCGTACTTTAGAATTTGGGACCGCGTAGGAGGCAGGGCCCTACCCCTGTCTATCCCGGTAATAGTGAACCGCGAATGGTTAATGCGGTATGTACAAGTGCTTTGTGTAACGTTTTAGCTATGAATGCACTGTGTATACGCTATTTCACATCACTACGTGGGTTCCATTTTGTATCGGTGGCCATCTTATGGTTGCCCTCACATAGGCTATATAGCATGAAGCGAAAACGGGCCTTTTAGAGCACATGTGCCTTCCTTTGACTCTTCTGTGACCTGGGCAGCTTGGCTCCGCTGCCCCAGGTCAAACTGGTCTCACGAGTTCCCCGTCCTCTGGCCACCTGTGATTAGCATCAGGGCTTGACACACCATAAAGTCTTTTCATCCTACACAAGCCCCCAGCTAATCTTTCACACCTGACTGTTCCTGCTTTATGGCTTGTTTCCCAAAACAGGAGATGCTCATGTTTATTGGGGCCTATCGATATCTGATGTGGGATCTGAGCTTTGCTGTGTAAATAATTGCGGGCTGGCTTAACTGGAATGTGGGATGGTCATCATGACTCTGCCTTTTCGATTTGTAATGTATACGTGTAATAGCCATATCATAAACTAAAGAATGTATGCCTGAGGCAGGAAATTCTGTATTTAAGGAGAAGCCCGTTTCTGTGATTGGCAGCAGTCTCCTGAGAACATACACGCTGTTGTACTTCTAGGACGCCTGTAATTGGTCTGCAGCCAATAAACTGATCTTTGACTTCACCCAGAAGACTCTGTGTTTCTGTAGGTCTGAAACAGGAAGAACCCCGAAGTCATAGGGTGTGTTCCCCTGCACCGCTGGGCTTAAAATACCCAGTACTTCAGTTGGCGCCCAACTCGGCGCGATTTCAGCGGTACCGGTCCAAGCCAGAGGTTCGTGAGGAACTTCGTGTGGAAATTCTGGAGGAAGGCCGCCACTTCATCGACCCCTGCATGTCGACGTGGTCCGAAGGTCTTTTCTGCGAGGTTCTCCGCGTCCCGACAGCTACGAAGGACTGCTGCCCTGATTAATCGCCCTGTTTTGGACCCTTGACGATTTTTTGGTAGAGCGAAACAATCGAGAGAGTCTTCTGGTGACGCCATCGATCATCAATATTCAGTTAAGTATAAGTGGAGCGTCTCCCAGTTTGAATTTGGTATGCTTCGGGATCATTTTGATTTGGTGCTTGCAAGTCCCAAAGCCAGAGGACTCGTGTATTCACGAGACTATCGTATTCGATAATCCTTTGACGTTTGAAACTAGACTAGTGAGCAAAGATGCCTGGTGCTAGTGTATTTGGTAATTGGTTTTGTTTGAGTTGTAGAAGGGATTTCCAGTTAGAGGATTCATGTCCGGTTCCTCCAATTGGAACTCCTACTTATGAGCTTTATGTAAAACATGGCGTGGGCCCCATTGCATATAATGAAGTATGGATCCGGTACACCAGAAAGGACGGTGTTTTAAAATGGCCCCAAAATGGTAGTTTCGATACAGATATCTTGGATAATTTGGAAGTAAAATTGTTTAAAAAGAAAGCCCGGCCGGCGATGTTTGATTCTTTCCGCCTATGGCGAAAGGAAGCCAAACAGAAGGAAATTAAGCTAGCGAAAAGAGATAAGAGAGAGAGAGGTATGTCAGTGATGCAAGCAGCTGTGCAATTTAAAGATAATGAGGAAGAACAAAGGAATGAGCAATTGCACAGACAGCGCAAACTAGGGATTGATAAATGTTACCCTGTTTTGTCACCCCTAGTGCAAGATGAGACAAAAGAGAAAGAGAAAGATTCCCTAATGTCCCATTTGCTAAGTTCGCCACCCCGTATGCGCAAAATGCCACCGCACCACCACAGCTTGTAAATGCCCAACCTCTAGTAAATATGCCGCAAGCCTTCCCGCAGCTGCCAGCTCCTCCACAGCTGGCTCCTATCCCTGCAGTGCAGCCCTCTCAAGGGCCGCCGGTTTTGTTACCTGTTACCCCCGCGCTTCCTGCGACTTTGTCTAACACGCCAGCGGTTTCCTCTGGTGCTCCTTCTTGCACTACCCCGGTACCTGTATCTGAATCTGTTTTTCTTCCCTCTGTTTATCCCCCCGTTTTCACCTCAACTTCTCCTTCAGCACGACAACGACTAGCTAATGTAGTTACTAGTCTAATGTCGCCTTTCTTTGGGTCATCTAGTGCGACTCCTGCCTTACAGCGTAAGCAATTGCGCAGTCAGCTGCCTGATCCTGCAGAGAAAAAGACATTAGATCATATGGCGCGTAGGTGGATTATTTTTTCTTCACTCTATGATGTGGAGTCAGTTGTTGACGTTTTTCACCAATGGGATGCCCCGAAACACAGGTATATGTTCGAGAAAATGTGTGAAATTCTCTGTGAGGAATTGGATGATCATGGTAGAGATCCAAACCCGCAGGAGTTATGTCGAGTAAGATTCGATTTTGAAAAAGGTATGATTGTGGGCCCCGATATAAATAGAGCAGTTGCGATCTTATTAGCCTTGAGGAATGATGAATGTCAACAGTCGTTGTTTGAACCAGATTTCCCTGTGGGGAGAAAGGGAAAAGCGCGCCAATACCCCATGAGAGAAGTCCCTCCGGTATGGAAGGAAGCCGTTGCGGCTGATGCCGCTCAAGGTATCGCTGCTGCTCCAGCTCATTTTCAGCGTGTTTGGGTGCATGTTCCATGGAAGCGTTCTGAGGTGTTAGCACTTAAACAGACATTGCCTGATCCCCGTAAAAACCCTGCAGGATATTATAAGGAGTTATCGCAAACTGCAGAATCATGTGTCATGAACCTAGCAGATATAGATATGTTGTTTGGGAATGTGGTTCCACAGCCCTTATGGGGATCCATTCGTAATGTAGATCACGCTGCAGAATTGGGTGATACGTGGGCTAATATCGTTGCTGCAGACGCTAGACAAGTTGGTGGTGCAAAACCTGAGCCTTTGGTAGCAGAGCTCCCTGGTAGAATTATTGCCTACATGAAAACTATAATGCCTGCGATGCGCGTAAATTGGGATAAACTATCCGCATGCAAGCAGAAGAAAGATGAGACAGTGTCTGATTTCTTCACCAGGTTTGAAGAAACGTTTATCGACCACAGTGGTCAAGACATGAGCACTGAAGGTGGCCAACGGTTATTTGTTGATAAATTTGTGCAGAATCTACTTCCTGAGTTGTGTAAGAAATTAAAAGACTCAAAGTTCTTGGGCTGTTTCCTCTTCAGCGCAAATACTGGCTACTGCACAGTATTATGAGAATAGAGACAAAGATGAAAAGGATAGAACAGATAAGAAAACGAAAGAACTAAAGACAAAGGGCCTTTTGCAGCAGGCCTATCCGCCACGTGGAGGACAGAGTAATTATAGGCAAACACAAGGTATCTATCAGCAGCCCCAACAGTTTCAGAATAGTCAGCAAATGAATGGGTATTATCAACCACGAATCCCTGTAGGTCCCAACCAATGTTCATATTGCAAAGAGGAAGGTCATTTTAAGTATAGTTGCCCTAAATTGATGCAGCGTAACAGTAATGCGTATGGCGCAAGAGGTAGAGGTGGTCAGCAAGCTCCTAGAGGCAGAGGGCGTGGAAATCTTCCACAGAACGCGCGTCCTCTTCCGCCTCAAAATACCATAAATAGCTTTGATCAGCAAGCCAACGCGACTGGTAATACAGCTCAGTACTATAATAATGATTATTATGCGGAAAACGACAATGTAGAGGATGATGATTACTAGGACAGCCGTAGACAGAGAGAGGGAGTTGTTTCAGTGCCAGTGGATCAGAGTGGACCTTATGTTAGAGTAACTACAGCAAATGTAACGGAGCCCTTTCTGCTGGACACTGGTGCTGCAAAGAGTTCAATCATGCATTCAAAACTCCCTGGCGCGCCTTTGTCTGGCGAAATGAATGTCTCAGTAGGTTTTTCTGGCGCCCCAGTTAGGAACCCGATTTCTAGTCCTATGTCTCTTTCTGTTGGACCTTGCGAGCTAAAAGCACCCCTCATTCTAACAACAGGTTGTGGTGAAAATTTGCTAGGCTTAGATTTGCTAAAAAGATTGCATGCAACGCTATATTGTTCTCCCTCAGGAGTACAACTTACATTAGGTAAGAAAGTGATTTCCCCAATGTATTTGTCTAAAAATGCAATGCCACCTGAATTGTCATCCCTTCCGGATGTCCTTTGTGCCACTGGTCCCAATGATGTGGGTCTTTTGGAAATACCGCCATATGTGGTCACTTTAAAAGCCAATGTCAGATTGCCACGCATTCCCCAGTATAAGATCTCCAATGAAGGTCAGAAAGCGTTGTTAGAAATTGTCAGCGATTTGATTAAGAAGGGTGTGATTGAAGAGACAAGAGGCAACGTTTGCAATAGTCCGGTTTTACCTGTCTTAAAACGAACGGACCCTTCACAGCCACCTGTTTACAGATTTGTGATTGATCTTAGAGAGGTTAATAAGATTGTTGTCCCACAGTTTCCAGTTGTCCCTGATATAACTGCCTTGTTAACCATGATTCCAGCCTCCACTGCATGGTTCTCAGTGATCGATCTAAAGAATGCTTTCTTTAGCATCCCAATTGCAGTGGAGAGCAGAGACATTTTTGGCTTCAGTTTAGGAGGCCGAAGCTTCCGCTTTAAACGCGCTCCCCAGGGCTACTGTGAGAGTCCATCAATATACAGTCAGGCTTTAAAAGCGCAGCTTTATGCACTGGTTTTACCCAGTGGCGCTATCCTCATTCAGTACGTCGACGATTTACTAATCGCCGTGGATACTGAAAAGATTTGCAAAAACGCTACCTTGTCATTGTTGCGTCATTTGTCTGCCTTCCATCACAAAGTGTCTCTCTCAAAGCTGCAATATTGTCGACAAGAGGTGACCTACTTAGGTCATCTCTTATCGAAGGAGGGAAGGAAACTGACCCCAGAAAGAATTCAAGCCATTGCACAGTTGAGTGTGCCAAGAACACAGAGAGAAGTGCGTGCTTTCTTGGGCATTACTTCATACTGTAGGCATTGGATTCCTAATTTTTCCTTGTTGGCAAAACCTTTGTTAGCATTGACATGCAAAGACACACCGAATCCTATTCCATGGTCTGAAGAGTGTCAGAAAAGTTTTTTGGAATTGCGTAATGCATTGTGTTCAGCTCCTGTGTTGGGTACCCCTGACTACAGCAAGCCTTTTACATTGTATGTTCATGAGAAAGATGGTTGCGCATTATCAGTGTTAACACAGCCTTTTGGCGACAGACCGCGTCCATGCGCGTATTTTTCGTCAACCTTGGACCCTGTAGCGAGGGCATTGCCAAGTTGTCTGAGAGCCACAGCGGCTGCAGCTATGTCTATTCGACAGTCTGCTGGCCTAGTGATGGATAACACATTGATCGTTATGGTTCCACATGCTGTGGACACATTGCTAAACAGGACCAAGACACAACACTTAACTAGTGCGCGATTATCTGGTTATGAGCTGACACTGTTAGCAAACCATATACACATAAAGAGATGCAACACGTTGAATCCAGCTACACTATTACCAATCCCAGCAGACCTAGATGAGATTGAGCAACATGATTGTCTGTTCAGAACAGAAGAAGAGACAAAAGGAAGAGTAGATCTCAAAGATACTCCCCTGACTGAGTGTGATGGTACTTTATGGGTGGATGGTTCGTGTTTCAAGCTTCCGAATGGTGATACGACTGCTGCATATGCTATCACGACTTTGCACACGATTGTTGAAACTGCGCGTGTGCCACAGAATTCGGCTCAAGCAGCAGAATTGATTGCCCTTACAAGAGCATGCGTGTTGTCTGAAGGAATGAAAGTTAACATATACACAGATAGCCAGTACGCCTTTGGCGTGGCTCATAGTTTTGGACGATTGTGGAAGGAACGTGGGTTCCTGACTTCGCATGGAGCTAAGATTCAGAATGGCAAGCTGGTGAATGATCTCCTTGAGTCGCTGACCCTACCGTTGCAAGTTGCGATTATGAAATGCAGTGCGCACAGGAAAATCACTGATGATGTTGGTCGTGGTAATGCGTTTGCTGATGAAGTCGCGAAAGAAACAGCAAAAGATGTGAAGACTCGAATGTATGTTGCAGGCCCTGCCAGGTGGGTTGGTGATGTTGGAATGTGTGAAAACACAATAGAAAGTGTAAAGTCCCTTCAAGCTGAAGCCACAGAGAAAGAGTTGAGCAAGTGGAGAGAAAGTATGGGTAAGTTAGATGAGAATGGTTGTTGGATTGATTTGTCAGAACATAGGCGATGGTTGTTACCTGATGCATATGTGCTTCCAGTGGTTACTATGGCACATGGATTGGCCTTGTGTTTGCCTAAGTGTGCAGAGAATGTGGTCAAGAATTGTATGGTATGCTTGAAGTACAACCCTGGTAGGGGAACCCCCACTCCAGCTGGTCATTTTGCGCCTCCATCAAATCCATTTGAAGTTTTGCAGCTAGATTTTATCCACATGGAAAGGTGCAACAACCTGAAATATGTATTGGTGGTTGTTTGCGCTTTCTCAAAATGGATAGAGGCCTATCCTCTAAAAGATAACACTGCTCTGTCCACAGCCAAAGCCCTTGTGAAGGAATTTTTCCCTAGGTTTTGAATGCCAAGAATGGTGTGGAGTGATAATGGAAGTGAGTTTGTGGGTAAAGTGATGAAGAATGTGTGTGAGGGACTAGGTGTAAGGCAGAAGTTCCACGCTGCAAATCACCCCCAATCAGCTGGATTAGTAGAGCGCTACAACGGCGCTCTCAAACTCAAACTGGCCAAAATCCAAGCGAGCTCGGGTCTTAAATGGCCTGACGCTCTGCCTCTAGCACTCCTGTCCACTAGAATGACCGTGCACTCACGAGTGGGACTTAGTCCTTACGAGGTCGTTTTTGGCCGCCCGGCCAATGTATGGGGTGTGCCAAGACCGATGAAATTCAGTGAGATCGAGCATCCAGTGTTACTTGATTACTTGTATGATTTGACGGTTAAACTGCGTGTTTTACACCAACAGGTGCATGATACTCTCCCTCCGGCTTCTGAGGCTCCAGGACACCCTATCGACCCTGGCACGTGGGTCTTGGTGAAAAACTTTCAGCGGAAAACCAATGAGGAGCCCCGCTGGATTGGCCCTCACCTCGTGCTGCTGTCGACAAGATCAGCTGTTCGAGTGAAGGGGAAGAAAAACTGGATCCACGGCGCCCACGTGGAGGATCCCTTTGCCTCTGCCGTATGACCAGTGGGTCCAGGAGGGTATCGCAGACTCTGAAACAGACACTGTACCTCGTTTTGTGCCGTTCAGTGATGCACGCATAAAAGGCACAGCTTCAGCGCAGGAAAGTGACGATATTTTACAAGAAGCTGTGCCACCGTCAATTCGATTGGACACTACAGAGCCTGAACTTTTGTTTCAAGATCAAACAGTGCCTGGCTGTTTTCGTTACAATCTGAGGCCAAGGCCCATGGACAAATAAATATTCTTTTTCTTTACCTTTTTATTTTTTGATTACCAGAGCTCTCCCATCTGAAGGACTTTCTTGATTTTTGTTTTTCGAACCACCATCCGGGTTCAGCCGCAGGGTCGCGGTGCCAAGACTTTGGGGTACAGGCCGAAGACGTTAGGTCGACGGTTCTGGTTGGTCTAGGGCGTTCCCTGGACTGACAGGCGTACTCCTTAGCAGAAGAAACTCACCCGCCGCGAGCGGCACGATTAGAGGATGGAGTTTTTTAAGATGGAGAGACCCGCTGAGGAAATGAACTTTAAAGCAAGAATATGTAAAATAATGAAAAGCAAACGTTTTGTATTTTTATGCCTGTTTGTATTATGTAGTATGGTAGTGTTTACTGTAGGATTTGTATTCTTCTCCTCTCAAGAGCCCATTGCCCCCACTGTACAGCCTATACCTCCTCCTACTATCTCCTCACACTCTTTTCACCCTCTGCCTGAACATGAACAAGTTAGACGATCAGAGTTTGTGAATAACTCGTTTATTCAGCTCCTGCACCAGCACCAACTAGTCATGAATATAACAAATTGCTGGGTGTGCGGTTTAATGCCACATACCATTAATAAGGGTATTCCCTATCTAGTGCTGCCGTATAGTTACAATGGATCGTCATGGGCATTCCAGACCATGTTTCTCTATGCACTAGATGCGTACTCCCCGCGACAACCGCGTTCCATCAGACCTAGCACCAATAATAAAGCTTTAATGAAAGGAGTTGCCGATATGAGCAGAGATATCGATGCATACTCATCCATTCCCAAAGAAGAATTGAGAGCTTATGTAGGGTGGAACGCGACGGGGTATAGTATTAGTCTAGGTGAAAGACAGCGGAAAATCTCATCCCCAATCTGGGTCGTACCCCACATAGGTCGGTTCTGTTTGCAAGGTAATGGTCAGAATCCTAGAGCTCAACTGGGAAGAAGTGACTGTACTGAAACGTACACTTTTCCGTCACAGTTTATCCCTGCGTTTTTGGCTGCCAAGGGTACATATTTTATCTGCAATGACCGAGCATATACATGGTTGCCCCCTGATTTCTCGGGCACATGTTATATTGCAAATCTGCTACCGCCAACATTTACTGCCGCCTCTGACTATCACAAGACTAGAGTTGTGAGAGGCGTGATCAGTAAGGAGGATACTGCCGGTCAGGAAGCGGGAGATTTCTTTTTGGGTTTCCTGCCGTTTTGGGGACCTATGGTCAATAGTAGGAACCTGAGACAGCTGACTCGTGTGGTTGAATCCACTGTTAATGTTACGGCTGGTGCCCTTGGTAATTTGACAGCTGAGCTCCAAGCGGATCGCCTCATGACTTTGCAGAACCGCATGGTTCTAGACGTCATACTTGCAGACCGTGGTGGGGTATGTAAGGTTATCCAATCCAGTTGTTGCATTTTCATACCAGACAACGCTCCAACAGTTTATCAGGCCATCTCCAAACTGCATAAAATATCTGAGTCCATACACGTGGACAAAGGAGATTGGTCATTGGTTGGGTGGTTCTGGGAACTGATATCTGCCTGGGGTTGGAAAGTTCTGATGGTCATTGGAATGATCTTAGCCATCCTTTTCCTGTTCTGTCTGTGCGTACAGTGTGCTCCTGCGATATCTGGCCTCTGTGCTACATTATGTATAAGGAAACCTGTATCGAGGGACGAGCTAAGTAATAGGATGATGCTACAGCAACATCTCCATGACGTCGTGAATATTGACCTAGACTCGGATTGAAATGAGTATAGTTATTGCCTATGTAAGGGCAAAAGGAGGGTCTGTCGTACTTTAGAATTTGGGACCGCGTAGGAGGCAGGGCCCTACCCCTGTCTATCCCGGTAATAGTGAACCGCGAATGGTTAATGCGGTATGTACAAGTGCTTTGTGTAACGTTTTAGCTATGAATGCACTGGGTATACGCTATTTCACATCACTACGTGGGTTCCATTTTGTATCGGTGGCCATCTTATGGTTGCCCTCACATAGGCTATATAGCATGAAGCGAAAACTGGCCTTTTAGAGCACATGTGCCTTCCTTTGACTCTTCTGTGACCTGGGCAGCTTGGCTCCGCTGCCCCAGGTCAAACTGGTCTCACGAGTTCCCCGTCCTCTGGCCACCTGTGATTAGCATCAGGGCTTGACACACCATAAAGTCTTTTCATCCTACACAAGCCCCCAGCTAATCCATTTCACACCTGACTGTTCCTGCTTTATGGCTTGTTTCCCAAAACAGGAGATGCTCTTGTTTATTGGGGCCTATCGATATCTGATGTGGGATCTGAGCTTTGCTGTGTAAATAATTGCGGGCTGGCTTAACTGGAATGTGGGATGGTCATCATGACTCTGCCTTTTCGTTTTGTAATGTATACGTGTAATAGCCATATCATAAACTAAAGAATGAATGCCTGAGGCAGGAAATTCTGTATTTAAGGAGAAGCCCGTTTCTGTGATTGGCAGCAGTCTCCTGAGAACATACACGCTGTTGTACTTCTAGGACGCCTGTAATTGGTCTGCAGCCAATAAACTGATCTTTGACTTCACCCAGAAGACTCTGTGTTTCTGTAGGTCTGAAACAGGTGGTAGTGACATAGCCATGTCCTGGTGGACAGCCCCCACCCGTATATTTTTATTTAAAAAAAGAAGTCCATGGTACCTAGTGAGCTTTGTGCCCCACCCCCCGCGGGGAAGGAAACTGATCGATTGGACCATCCCCCGGAGGCAGAAAGACTGATAATTTTTAAAGGGCGGTGGGGGAGCACAAACCCATGCCTAATGGGCCACTCCCCATAATCCCTGGTTTCTAGTGGGTGGATCCCTGCTTGGGAATCTCTGTCCTGCGGTGGTCCCCAAGCAGGGATTTACTGGGCAGAGGTACAACTGGAAAGAGGAGATACTACCCCTTCCAACGATACCCCTCCTGAGGGAATCAGTGCTCTGGGGGCTGAGATATGGCCCTGAGCACTGATTCAGTGACAGTAAAACCAGTCCAGTGGCTCGTTTTACTTTCACTTTCAGTAGTAATGATGTCAGCGCACCCTGCACACTGATTTCATTACAAATAAAAAAAAACAGGCTGCTCGGGAAGCTCTTCTGGAGCAGCCCAGGCTGTAGCAGAGGGCCCTTCCTGAGCCTCAACATTGTTGCTCAGATGGGAGTGCGGCTGTCAGCCATGGGCCGACGGCTGCATTTACGGGGTTAATAACATATAACATTAGTGAAAAAAAACCATAATATTGTGTAGTCTGGGGATCTCACTTTAGCATAATCTGCAAAGAGGCTTTGATGTATCTAACAGTTGTTGCAATAAATTGGCAGGCTGTCCTGCTGACGTCCAGACACCAATTTATGTGTTATGAATCATCAAAGCCTGGCACAGCATATTTTCCTCAACATTCCAAATATGTTACTTGCCTGTATTATCCTAGTATTTTTTAAATCATCGGCAAGGCATGTAGGGTGAATGTGAACAGTGTTCTAAAAAAAATATTGTGTGAGCCACTAAAGTGCAACAGGATATATGACTGCAGAACTAGCATAGTACACTGGCTTTAAAGAAAAAAATATAAAATATTTATGTTCAAATAATTTGATGTTCGCAGGCATGCACTATGTTGGGTAAATGTATACGTATAATTAAATGTAGGCCTTCATCTCCCTAGGGCAGAATGATTTATTCTTTACAAAGCACACACAAAAATTAATTTACGCTTGACCCCACCATAAAACTGGTCCTGCATTTCTGGACCACTATGGTGTAATATTGAAGGATTATCACATTTTCAGATCTAGCAATGAAGCTTGCTGCTGAATGATGGTGTCTCAATCTCTTTAGTTAGGTATCTAGGCCAAAATTGGTCTGGGGGCTGCCCCAGGAGGAGGGGTCTTGGCTGGTTCTCGATGGGCTCTTTCAATGGTGACCAGTTTGAAAAGGGACTGAGATGCAACAGTTTGCAAAAGCCAGGTCTCAAGGTACTGAGTGGTATCTTCTCCTTCCGTTCCTTCAGGTAATCAAACTATGCAACTTTTGTTCCTTCAGATCCTACCCTCAGTATCCTTAACCCTTCCAAGGAGTGGACTGTATAGATGAGGTCCTGTATTTGTTTGAAAAGGTCCAATGTTTGTGGCTGAAGGTTCCGACTGTATATAGCCTATCGGATAGTTTATATTTATCTTTTCAGAGGAGGGTGAGGTCTATGGCCACTCAATCCACTTTTGCTTCAAGGGTTGTTTTCGTATCCATGACAGCTGCTATGAACCGTTCAAGTGTTGCCATTGACAGTTGTGAAGATTCTGGGCTGTTTAAAGATTAAGTTCAGTCCTGGACAAGGGGATATGAGGCAAAGTAGCTTTGCATGGGCCTGCTGGTGCTCCCAGCTTTAATTGAGTCTTAGAGCAACAAATCGAGCATATGTTGTCCAGCTCACCTTGCTCAATGTCTGATGCACGAGATGCTGGAATGCAGGAGTTGAATGCAGGTGTACCCTCTGCGGTGGGTTCATGAGGACGTCTTGCATTAGGACATGAGTCCAAATGCTCTGTAGAGTAACTTGACGTCACTATGTATGTTTGGAGTGTGATTAGTGAGTTCAAATATGAGGCCTGATAGTATACAGGTGGGCACTTAGGATGCACCCTGGAGCCATCTATGGGAGTGCACCATTAAGTAATCCCTGCCCAGGTATCGAGGCCCGCTGGTGCCCTTTTCCACTCGGTTAACTATGAGGGACAGGTGTTGAGTTAGGGGGAAGGGGATCTTTGCAGCAATGCCACACTCACTTTGTAATCCAGGCACTCTTAAGAGGGAACCTATCGGCTCTGTTCTCATCCCATGAGGCCAGGGGTGCCCAAAATCTGCAAGTATGTAGGCCCCTTACAGGTCCAATGCAGCCGCAAGGCTGCACCTCCCCCTTACACTGGTGGCCTGCTCCAGTCCTGTCTGCTTCACTGTGATGTAGCAGCTGCAGTGAAACCCATCTCCGCTCCTGGCCATCATGTGAAAAGCATGGCCGGTGTGAGCTGCAAACTGATTGTGCCCAGAATCAGCAGAGACCCAGGCCCTGGTGGTCTCCACACATTTGCGGCTGTGCGTCCCATCGGTCCGCTTGACTCGCACGAAGTCAAGCAGACATGGAGAGGATCTCTTCTGCAATCAGCTGCCATCTTGAAGGTGCTGCCTCTGCAGTCCAGAGGGCCGGCATGCTCTCAGCTGCAGCTGACCCAATCAATGAGGCGCCAATAGGGAGTCGCTACCATCCGGTAGTGGCCTCGCCATGATTGGTGACAGCTCTGGGTCTGTTAGCTTTCGATTAGGGTCAGTGAGGACTGGTCCAAAGTGGGAGCTCAGAGACGCGTCTGCTATGTCTCATGGCTAAGCCACGCCCCACAATCACTACAGTCTTAACACACATGACATCAATCACATTGTAAAAAGATCATTACGTGTTATTAGTTTCATAGTAATAATTAAATCATAATATGCATATATATTTTCATGTTCCGAAAATATTAAATTAAAAATCTACATGTAATTTCTGCCTATGCAAATATATAACTATGTATGTATGTAGGGAATTTGTAAAGCGCAGGAATTACCCCCGCAGGGGTATCTCCGCGCTAGCATAGAAAACAGAGCAGACTGGCACATATATCCATAACTAAAGCCTTGAATAATTCCGTCATCAGAAGTTTTCTGAAGCGCATGAAGCTAGAACATTTACGAAGCTCCTCTGGCAGGGAATTCCAAAGTTTTGGGGCCAGGAAGGCAACTGTTTTGCCTCCAGTTTGAATTTTCTTAAAACGAGGGACCGCCAGCAGCCCTTTGCCTTCCGATCTAAGACACTGGTTTGGGCAATACAATTTAAACTTATCGCCATATAACTCAGGCATTTGCCAAAAACGGCTCTGTGAGCAAAGCAGTAGAGCTTAAACTTTATTCTCTGGCGAATAGGTAGCCAATGAAGAGACTTCAATAATGGCCCAGGGGTGGTACGAGGTGGTTTATTAAGGACTAAGCGTGCGGCCACATTTTGAACGATCTGTAATCTACTAAGAAGGGCCACATTTGCAGAGGCCAGTAAGGCATTACAATAGTCGAGGCGACCTATAATCAGAGCCTGAACTAGGGTTCTATGTACTGCGAGGGGTAGCCAAATAAGCACTCTGCGCAAAAGGCTCATGGTATGATAACAGGTCCCGGCAGTAGTCATTATTTGGTCTTTCATTGATAGGCGTGCATCCAGCCGGACCCCTAGAATTTTTGCCACCAAGGTAGGAGAGGGGGCGGGGCCTAGCACTGTCGGCCACCATGCAGGAGACCAGGAGGTAAGCGCAGGACCAAAAAACAAGATTTCGGTTTTGGCCGCATTTAACTGCAAAAAAATTTCAGTCATCCAATCAGCTATGGCAGACATACCCTTAGCAAAACACTGATCGACTGACTCCATATCCTTATCAAAGGATATGAGTAATTGAGTGTCGTGTGCGTAAGAGAATGGCATGAAGCCGTACTTTCGGATGACTTTAGCAAGGGGGGCCACATAGATATTAAATAAGGTCGGGCTCAAGCATGAGCCCTGGGGCCTCCCGTTACTAAGCTTCATAGTTCGTGATCGGTAAGGGCCCAGATTGACAGTTTGCGTGCGCTGGTCCAAAAAACTAACAAGCCATTTAAGCGCCAGCTCCTGCAGACCTGCCTCTCTCAGTCGAAATATCAATTTCTGATGAGAGACCATGTTAAAGGCTGCGGTTAGGTCCAACAGGACCAACATTGTTACCCGCAAAACATCCCATACATAAATTAGCCACACATTCCACCCACATCACTACTAGTACCACAATGCATTGGGATGGTTAGTGTAATTGTGTGTGGTCTCAGGATGCCTGGCAACAAATGAAATCACTCATGTCCTTTGGTCTCGTGATGTCTGAGAACCAATCAGATCTCTTGTGTTCTTTGAATAGAGAACCGCCCCTCTCACTCATTGCTTGGCTTCTCCAATCCGTTGGAAATTCCTGCCTGTTCTGATTGCTACGTTTCTTCACTGGAAATATTCGAGCCTTGGATTTCCTGCACGCCATTTGCGGCGTCTCCTGTACGCCAGTCTCGGTGTTTTCCTGCACGCCATTCTCGGCGTTTGTCTGCACGCCATCCTCGGCGTTCTCCCGCACGTCCTATGCAGCGTTCCCGAAGTATCCTGCTTTGCCTGCAAAAGGAGTTTGTTCATCACGCCGATTCTCTTTCCCCATCGGAATCTGAGAGAGTTCTTTAACTTGTTCATCTTCCGGAAAACCGCTACGAGATAAACCCCGGTTCTGAGAAGACGAGAGACTTATTTCTTCTAATCAGCCCAGCGGTAACGGAAGATTATCTGTCTGGATGGAGTCGTTACTCGCCCCACTTCAAAAATATCACCTTTGCGAGTGAGTCAACTTTGTGACAGACGTGAGTCTATCCAGGAGCTAAACAATTATCTGCTGTTATATAACCTCGCATTACGGAAAACTTATTGCGAACTCATTCATCCTCTTCACGGAACTTCCACTACCGGACATCGCTCTAAAGTCATTCATTTGTTGGACACAGCGTTTGTTTCACCCAGTCTTACGAAAATAGCTCCAGCGTATGTTTTCCACATTACAAAATACGAGCAGCAAAACAAGATCGCATTAAGACTTCGGGTGCCTCTTGGTTCAAGTTGCAGATACTCAGGGTGAGTTGAGACCACGCACAATTCTACTGTTCTGTATCACAAGTATTCACACCTCACCTCTTGTCACATATGTGTTTTAGGTTACTAATGTTGGATGTCCTTTTTTGTTCACAGTACCATCCAGTTGCTTCCTCGCCCATTGTTCTCTCCTGCACTGTGTCTCCTTCGTGGAAGTTCCAAGTCTGCTCATCGCTCCCTGGGGATATCTGTAAGGTTCCTGTTATATCTTCCCTGGAGACTTACAGTATTCTCGGGGAAGGTGAGACCTAGCTTCGCTCCTGAGGATCATAGGTGTTCAACACCCTCTAGCAGTGACAGAAAGCCAAGCCCACGTATAAATTCGATCCCCCGAGCGAAGTATGGATAAAGAGACTCTGGTAGCAGGTGCCGCTGCCCCTGAACTATCCATGGCGGATCTTGCCAATGCATTAGTTACCTTACAAACAGAACTCAGAGAGGTAAAAACAGAAAATCAAAGACTAGTCTTAGAAATAGATATGTTAAGAAGTCAGAAACCCATAGGCACGGACAGTGGTACCCCGTATAAAAAGCCCTACATTCAGCCGGCGCGTTTTCAGGTTCCATCCTTTCCAAGCACATCTTCCTTGGACTCCACTACACCCCCCCCTGTGAATGTCACTGTAGTCACAGCTCCCCAAACACCATTAGCCATGCCTGAGAGATTCACTGGTGATAGCAATAAGTTTGCCGTCTTTATGAATCAATGTCACTTACAATTTCTCAGTAAGGCATCTGCTTTTCCTGATGACGCTGCAAAAGTTGCGTTCATAATATCCTACCTGTCAGGGAATGCTGCATTGTGGGCTGTTACCTTAGTGGAAAATGACGATCCTATCTTGTATAATTTACCTCAGTTTAAGGGCAGCATGAAACGCCTCTTTGCCAGACATTCTTATATGCAGGCCAGCGATAACGAGCTGCTTGGTTTAAAGCAAGGTTCCAAGGATCTAATAACGTATATAACGACGTTTAACCGACTAGTTATGGAGACATAATGGCCTGAGGCTAAGAGAACTTCATTGTTTTACAGGGGTTTGAGAGACGAACTAAAAGATATCTTGTCCCAAATTGTCGATCCCCCTGAAGATTGTGCCAATTTCATAGATCTAGTAGTGAAATTAGAACACAGATTGCATGAAAGGAAAGGGGAGAAGGTCAAGGTAGATTATCCACGATTCCAGATTTCCAGAACCGACAAAAAGGACTTGAAAGACACTAGTGAGCCGATGCAAATCGGAGGGATCAGAGGCCCACTAACACAAGAAGAAAAATATAAGAGGAGAAAGTTGAATTTATGTCTCTATTGTGGGAAGGAAGGGCATTATGCCCAAGAATGCCCAGTTAAACCTCGTTCGAGTAAGAAGCCTCCCATGAACAAAACAATCTCTGTGGTACACTCGGAAAACGCCTAGACTTGGAAGGTAAAGGGACCGTTCTTCCAAGTCCATCATGTCTACAGGTCTCACCCTTGTTGGCAAATACCTTCTCCCTGATACCCAGACATCTGACCGTTTCAGTGGTGCTGATGTTATCTCCACAACATAGAAAATCCTTATCTGTCATGGTGGATTCTGGAGCCACGGGCAATTTCCTTGACATAGCCTTAGCCAAATCTTGTGGGATCGATTTTATCAGAAAGTCCCAACCCGGGAAAGTAAGAGCTGTCGATGGATCAGATCTATCCTCAGGATTAGTAACATACCATACCCCCGAGCTACTTATGACCTATGATAACGGTCATACGGAAAAGATAATTTTTGATCTAATTGACACTCCTCCTTTTGGGGCGATTGTAGGAATCCCGTGGTTACAGCAACATAACCCCAACATAAATTGGGAAACCAGAACCCTCACGCTGAATTCCTCTTATTGTGTCGAACATTGTTACAACAATATGATACATATGCATGTTCCATTGTATAGTGCAGGGTCTACTTATCCCTCTACTCTTCCGATTGAATACCAAGACTTTGTCAATGTGTTTGACGAAATTAAGGCTGTTGAACTACCCCCGCACAGATCCTTTGATTGCCGAATAGATCTAGTCCCTGGGGCTGAGTTACCTCTTAGCAGAATTTATGCACTTACTGAACCTGAAACTAAATATTTACAGGAATATCTCAATGATATGCTTAAGAAAGGATTCATCCGTCACTCGACCTCTCCAGTGTCCTCGCCCATCTTTTTCATACCTAAACAGGAAGGTGGACTGGATTATCGCGCCTTAAATAAGGTGACGATAAAAAAACGATACCCTCTTCCACTCATCTCCACACTCCTGGATCAAGTACGCAAGGCCAAAATTTTCACCAAACTAGACCTCCGTGGCGCCTATCATTTGATTCGCGTACGAGAAGGAGATGAGTGGAAGACGGCATTCCGCACCAAATTCGGCTTGTATGAGTACTGTGTAATGCCCTTCGGATTATGTAATGCTCCAGCTGCCTTTCAATTCTTCATTAATGAAGTATTGAGAGAATATCTCGATGTATTTGTGATCGTATACATCGACGATATTCTTATTTACTCCCAGAATGAACAAGAGCACGTTTCTCATGTTAAAACAGTCCTTCAATGTCTCCAAGACAATTGCCTATTCGCCAAATTAGACAAATGTCTTTTTCATACGAATAAGGTCGACTTTTTAGGTTTTGTGATATCGGCGGAAGGGTTACAAATGGATCCCGCGAAGATATCAGCCATACTCCAATGGGCTAGTCCACAGAACGTGAAAGAAGTGCAATCCTTCCTCGGTTTTGCAAACTTCTATAGGAGGTTTATAGACCATTTCTCTGATCTAGTACGTCCTCTCACAAGACTCCTAAAGAAAGGAATACCTTTCTTATGGGATGAGGTAGCTGAAAAGTCTTTTCAGGAGCTCAAAAACAGATTCACCTCTGCCCCCATAATACGTCATGCTGATGAGACTCAACCGTATTTCATCGAGGCTGATGCCTCACAATATGCGGTAGGGGGAATACTTTCTCAAAGAGACACCAAGTCAGGAACACTGCATCCCATCGCTTATTTCTCCAAAACCTTACTACCGGCTGAACAAAACTACACAATTGGCGAACGAGAGCTTTTAGCCATCAAACTAGCCTTTCAGGAATGGCGCCATTATCTCCTTGGCTCACCTCATGTGATCACAATCTACTCCGATCACCGAAATTTACAATTCTTTAAATCAGCCAGAGCCCTTACACCAAGACAAATGCGATGGGTATCCTTCTTTAGCGAATACAATTTCATCATCTCGTTCCGTCCTGGAAACAAACATGGCAAGGCAGATGCCTTATCACGAATGGGTATAGAGTCCAAACATTACGTAGACAATCCCGTACCCATCATTCCTGACAGCAAAATGGCAGCCATAGGTGACAAGAAACTAGAGGTCCCTGACTCAATTCTAACAAAACTCTCCATGGCATATTCCACTCTATCCCCTGAAGAGTGGTTAGCCGATCCCCTCAATACGATCAAGAACAGAATCTATTTTCATGACAATTGTATATATGTACCCTCAGAAGAACTCCGTAAGACCCTCCTTCAATGGCGTCATGCTCTACCCTTAGTAGGACATCCAGGTAAAGAAAAGACCCTTCAAATGTGCAAGAGATGGTTTTGGTGGAAAGGTATGAATCAAGACGTCTTCATTTGTAGGGGCTTGTCCCACATGTGCTTGACAGAAATCATTGCACTGTGCTCCCGCTGGACTTCTCCAACCATTACCTATCCCACCAACCCCTTGGCACTCCATTAGTCTTGATTTTATCACGGACATGCCTAATTCCAGAGGATATACAACAATCCTTGTTGTAGTAGACATGCTCTCTAAGATGTCTCATTTAATTCCCTTACAACAGGTACCCAAGGCCCGAGAACTAGCAAACACTTTTATAAAACAGATAGTCCGGTTACACGGGTTACCTTCTATCATTGTGTCAGACAGAGGTCCCCAATTTGTCTCTAGATTCTGGCAAGGGTTGTGTCACGCTTTACATATAGACCATCGGTTATCCACGGCGTATCATCCTCAAACAGATGGACAAACCGAGAGGACAAACCAAACGTTAGAACAATATCTTAGATATTTGCTATGTACCCTCTCGAGTGATTGGGTTTTTGCCTTAGCCCTCGCTGAATTTGCATATAACAATTCCATGCATTCAGCCACCAAGATGTCACCTTTCTTTTTTTCTCACGGTTACCACCCCAAATTCCTACCCATCAATCTCCCAACATCCCTATCAGAAATCCCTGCCGTTATAGAACATCATGCAAATTTACAGAACATATGGAATCAGGCAAAGGATGAGTTACAAGAAACTAAACAACAGATGAAAAGACAAGCTGACAAACATAGACAAGAGGGCCCTAAATACGACATAGGGGATCAAGTTTGGTTATCAACCAAGAATCTTCGACTAACAGGGTCCAGAAAATTGCAACCCCGATACATAGGACCCTACCAGATTATTAAGATTATCTCCCCTGTAGTGATGAAGCTCGAGTTACCCCAGGAAATGCAAATACATCCAGTATTCCACATCTCTTTATTAAAGCCATATATCAAGCCTTCCTGTCCTGAACCCCCCCCTCCGCCCATAACAGTGGAAGGAGAACTAGAATATGAGGTTGAAAAAATCATTGATTCCCGAAGACATCAAGGAAAACTACAATACCTGATAGATTGGGTGGGTTACAATGCAGATGAGAGAACATGGGAATTAGCTGAACATGTTCACGCGCCTACGCTACGCCTACATTTCATGCCCTCCACCCGAACAAACCTCGCCCGGTTAGACTACCTTTAAGGGGGAGAACTGTTACCCGCAAAACATCCCATACATAAATTAGCCACACATTCCACCCACATCACTACTAGTACCACAGTGCATTGGGATGGTTAGTGTAATTGTGTGTGGTCTCAGGATGCCTGGCAACGAATCAAATCACTCATGTCCTTTGGTCTCGTGATGTCTGAGAACCAATCCGATCTCTTGTGTCCTTTGAATAGAGAACCGCCCCTCTCACTCATTGCTTGGCTTCTCCAATCCTTTGGAAATTCCTGCCTGTTCTGATTGCTACGTTTCTTCACTGGAAATATTCGAGCCTTGGATTTCCTGCATGCCATTTGCGGCGTCTCCTGTACCCCAGTCTCGGTGTTTTCCTGCACGCCATTCTCGGTGTTTGTCTGCACGCCATCTTTCCCCATCGGAATCTGAGAGAGTTCTTTAACTTGTTCATCTTCCGGAAAACCGCTACGAGATAAACCCCGGTTCTGAGAAGACGAGAGACTTATTTCTTCTAATCAGCCCAGCGGTAACGGAAGATTATCTGTCTGGATGGAGTCGTTACTCGCCCCACTTCAAAAATATCACCTTTGCGAGTGAGTCAACTTTGTGACAGACGTGAGTCTATCCAGGAGCTATACAATTATCTGCTGTTATATAACCTCGCATTACGGAAAACTTATTGCAAACTCATTCATCCTCTTCACGGAACTTCCACTACCGGACATCGCTCTAAAGTCATTCATTTGTTGGACACAGCGTTTGTTTCACCCAGTCTTACGAAAATAGCACCAGCGTATGTTTTCCACATTACAAAATACGAGCAGCAAAACAAGATCGCATTAAGACTTCGGGTGCCTCTTGGTTCAAGTTGCAGATACTCCGGGTGAGTTGAGACCACGCACAATTCTACTGTTCTGTATCACAAGTATTCACACCTCACCTCTTGTCACATATGTGTTTTAGGTTACTAATGTTGGATGTCCTTTTTTGTTCACAGTACCATCCAGTTGCTTCCTCGCCCATTGATTCCTCCTGCACTGTGTCTCCTTCGTGGAAGTTCCAAGTCTGCTCATCGCTCCCTGGGGATATCTGTAAGGTTCCTGTTACATCTTCCCTGGAGACTTAAAGTATTCTCGGGGAAGGTGAGACCTAGCTTCGCTCCTGAGGATCATAGGTGTTCAACACCCTCTAGCAGTGACAAACATCACTCCTTATCTTCTAAGGTCATTTTAATATAGTCCGTAACCTCAATGAGGGTTGTCTCAGTGGAGTAGTTGGATCTAAACCCAGACTGTGAAGAATCAAGGATGCCGTTAGTCTCAAAGTAATCCATTAACTGCGTGTTAACATGGCTCTCCGCCCCCATTAATGGAAGAAGCGAAAAGGGGCGATAGTTGGAAAGCACTTCGGCAGACACCTGATCTAGCTTCTTAATGGGTAGTACTTGATCGGCCTTCCAATCTAAAGGCACACTGCCTTAATATAGTGACGAGTTTAAGATCTCAGCAATGGGGGCAGCCAAAGAAGGGGCTAGAAGGGCAAACTTATAGGCAGGCATAGTATCCAAAGGAGATCCAGATTTAGCCTTTTTTTAGCATGGCTTCTATTTGTGAAATATTAATATGTTTAAACTGTTTCAGACCATCTCCTGAGCTCAATCTCGGTGCTAATTCAGATTTAATAGGTAGCACCTGGTCCATATTTTGGGGAAATTGTTTATAAATGAAATTGATTTTGTCGTCAAAATATGAGGCTAGATTATCACATAAACCCTGAGAGGGGATGATCAGCTGTACACATGTTGTAGGATGGGTAAGGGCTTTAAGAATTTTATAAAGATCTTTTGATGAGTTGCCTGCCTGGTCAAGTTTGGTTATATAATGGTCTTTACGTGCCTTTTTTTGATTGTTATGATAGTAAGGGCCAGTTTTAATTTTAATTTATCTGTCTCCAGCTGGAATTTACGCCAAGATTTTTCTAAGTATTTGCACCTGGATTTTTCACTGCGTAGATCATCAGTATACCGTTCTTCACTTTTTTTCCTGGAGTTGCCTAGCTGGTGTGTCGTAGGCGCCAACCTATCTATTTTCCATCGGAAATCCACAACATTCTATTCCCAATAACTTTGGCGCCGGTTGACGAATCTTCGGGAAATTTTCTAAACTTTTGGACAGCTCCGCTCCTATCCTGAAAGTCTCGGGGTGATTCGTCAAGCGGGGGCCGAGAAAAAAGGGGGGTCCCAAAACCTGTTTTCCCCATGCAATTTTCCATAGGAACCTTTAGTCGCAGCTACAGCCCGAACTGCTGAACGGAATTACACCAAATTTGGCAAAAAATGTAGCCCTTGGTTCAGAGTGGTGCCTTTTGGTTAAATGGTGTAAATCCGTTCTGTAGTTTTTAAAATATTAATGGAAAAATAAATATATATATCTGGGCGGAGCCTAACCACACATCTCATGGTGAGATCTGATTGGCTTTCAGCACTTCATCCAAGAAGTGTTGGCAGCCATTTTGGGACCAATATACATGATAGCACCTCATTAAAAAGCATTGCAGTTAATAGAAGGTTTTAAGACTTTAGTTACATTATAAATCATTTGTTGATGGTACCATACTCATTTAAGGAATGGTGGTGTGTTCTAAGGTGATTTTACCATGTGAAAAAGCCTTCTGCTGGGATATCATGAATTATGTTTGAGAAAAAATTATTTTCTCATGCTTTTCCCACAGAGGTTTGGAAGGTGATCTATAAGCTAAACTGAGAGCATATTTTCTGTAAATTCACATTATCTTTCTCAGTCATGTGAGAATGAAGTCTGACGTTCTCAGTAAAACATGTACATCCAACAAGGGCAGATACTGCCAGTTGATTCCTTTGTGTTATACTGCAGCTTCCCAGAGTGTTCTAAAGAACAATTAGAGCGCTAACAGTCCTACTTATGACAAACGTATTGCACACCTGAAGCCATCTTGATTGGAATAAAGTGGTAACACTTAAAACATTTAATTTGCAAAGGAACAAAATGAGGGGGTTCATTTTGCCATAGAAATTATGATTACAAAATTCTGACATGCAGACTGAAACATGCACTTTGAATACCAGCAGCAGACTTCCCTGGTGAGCAGGTGCTTTACTACAGTGATCTAATGAGCACCTAGAGTGCTAGCATTCAGAATTTATGGCAAATGTGTGACACATCTGAATGCCTCCTTGATGGAACCAAAGTAAAAAACAAAGTATTTCCTACTGAGGAGACTGCAGTAAATGAGGAAATTCGGAAACTTCATAACAAATCTGTCTCCCAAGATGGCCACCAGAGACAAAAGAGCCCAAATGTAGCACAGATATCACCCAGATGTAGCCCACATGTAGTCCAATGACAGAGGTGTGCAAAACACTTTTTATTTTTTGTGTTTTTGCAGTTTTATATAGTGCAGACTTGTCAGGTATTGGAGTGCTTTACATGAGCATTGATTACATCACTCAAGAACAAATTCATTTTGGTTGTAGACATGGGGAGATTAAGTGATTTGACCAGAATCACAGAATGTCGAGCTGAAGCAGAAACTCCAACCTGGTTCCCCAGTTCCAAAGTCTGCAGCTCTGGAAGTAACACCACATCCTTTCCCCTAAGTGCAACATTTAATCAAGTCATCAACTGGATAAAAAAACATAAAGATAACAAATAATTTAAAAGTGCTTTGTCGCTATTTGAAAACTCAGAAAATATGTCCTCATTTTAGTTTTTTAGAGCACTAACCATATTTTTTATGCAAATAAGACCCTCTCATATATGTAATTTCTAAAGGAAATGCTCTAGGTATTACAGTTTTGATTACATCAAGATGACGTCAGGCGTTACACACTTTTGTAATACATATAGAATGTTAGCAATCTAGTTGTTCATTAGGATACTGTTGAGAGGCAGAGGCCAGGGGCACGGACTCTGAAAATTGAAGGCAGGTAGGATGGTGCAGAGGCAACAATTTGACCACACTGGGTAGGCAGAAAGGGCAGTGGCAGCACAACAGACTATGGAGGGCAGTGGAAAGGGGGGCAGGGGCAACAAACCAACAATACAGGACTGGCAAGAGAGGCTGTGGCAATATAATAGACCATTGTGGGCAGAAGGAAGTGGCAGTGGTAGTACAACCATAAATGCCAACAGACCCGATTCAGCCAGGAAACGTCCAATGTTTTTATGCCAAAATGGGCTTTATTTGATCTGTCTCCTGTCTACAATCTCCTCTTTTTCAATGTAAGTCAAAGGGGGAAATCAATACCCCAGTTTTTTCTCCAAAATCTCCCTCTTACCAAGTTCAAAATGTTAGCAAGTATGGTACATTGGATCATGGAAGGCAGGAGGAATTGGGGTAGGGACATGGACTCGGATAACAGAGGACAGGAGGGACATGGAGAGGTGCCCCAAACTGACCCTACAGGGCAGGCATCAGGGTTTTCAGCAGCACAATACACCACACAGGGCATGCGGGACAGGAGTGCAGCACAACAATCCATAGAAAGCAATAGGGAGGGGACAGGACCATGCACATGGACAACAGAGAACAGAGGGGAAAGAGGCAATGGTAGCTAGCTGACCATAATGGACAGACAGGAGAGAAAGCTGCAGCATAACAGACCATAAAGGGCAGGAGGGACGGATCAGGGGCATTACAATGGAACAGACAAGCCAGGAGGGAGGGAGGGAGGGAATAGGGGTCTGCACATGGAAACAGAGGGCTGGGGACAAGGGGGCAGGGCAGGAGCAGCAAGATGACCATGGAGGTCAGGCAGGATGGGCACTAGAAGCAAGACACACCATGGAGAGCAACAGTGAGACTATGATGGCATACACACAGACCATGGAGGGGAGGTGGGAGGGGGTCAGGGGCAGCTAACTGACCACACAGGGAAGGTGGGAGGGGCCGTGGCAGCACAGAAGACCATGCATGGCAAGCGGGAGGGTTAGTGGAAGCACAATGGCTATGATGGGCAAGAAGGATGGTGCAGGGGCATGCACAAAGGACCATGGAGGATAGAAGGGAGGGTCAGGACCTGGGCACAGACAAGAGAGTTCATGGGAAGGGGCCTCACAACAGACCACGCGGGGCAGGCAGGAGGAGCAGTTGCAGCACAACAGACCAGGGAGGGCAGAAGGGTGTGGCAGTAAAATGGACCATGGAGGACAGGAGGAAGGAGATAGGGGCATGGAATGAGGACAGGCAGGGTGGAGGTGGCAGGGACAGGTTACAGTCATCTGACAATACTAGGCAGGTGGGAGGGGAGTGGCAGCTCAACAGAACACTCAGAGTAGATAGGAGTGGCAGGTCCATGGAACATGGTGGGCAAAAAGGATGGAGCAGGGGCATGCACATAGACATCTGAGGGCAGGGGAAAGGAGAATAGGGGCGGCAATCTAAGCACAGAGGCTAAGCAGGAGGTCAATGATGGGGCATAGAATTGGGCAATGGATGGCAGGAGGAGTGGACTGGTACATCATGCTAAATGGAGGGCAGTGGCAGCACATCAGACCATGCATGGCAGGAGGGAGGAGGCTAGTCCATGGATTCAGACAACAGAGGATAAGGAGGAGGTGGATGGGGCAGCAAGCTAACTGTTCAGAGAAGGCGGGAAGGCCAGTGGCAGAACAACGGCCACACAGGGCTGTAATAAGCGAGCATGGACTTGGACAATGAATGGCTAGGAGGAGGGAAGCCAGAAGCAGCAAGCTTGGGTGGGGGCAGCACAATGCCAGGCCCTGCTTCCAACCCTCCACCATCCATTGTGATATGCATCTTACTTAACGTTAAAAAACAAACTAGAAATTTGCTAAAAAAAAACCAAAGATTACAGGGACGGTATAGTTAGACTCAGATTTCACTCATATACAACCAGTGAAATTCAGCAGTTATAGTTACCTGAGCTAACTATAACTTACGCCCCCGCAATGTACTGCTAATGACCTCAGACATTACATCATTCATGACATGGTCAGGTACATCACTCATGACATCTCAAATGAGCTGTGAATGGAATGGAACTATAATCGCTAGAACTTTTTTTCCTTTTCTTTCGTGTAAGAACCATTATAATACGTAGCGTGCCCAGATTAAAATGGCCGATAGACTTTCACTTTAAAGTAATGTGTAGTCCATTGTTTATGTTGATGTTTGCAATTCTAAGTATGTTTATTATGAATAAGTCACGTTGACGAACATACAGGTATAGTGGTCATGGGGCAAGATATGCTGAAATGACATTGTGTGCATATTAACACTTGTTTTCTTTTCTTTATTGTATCAATTCCTGAATTTTCACATCGTGACCAGGCCAATATGGCCACCAGCTATTTGGATTAAAGTAATGCACTGCTGATGACGTCACATATTACAACACTCATAACATGGCCAGTGACATCACTGATGACATCTCAAATGACGTCACTGATTACATCATCTACGTGATCATCTGATGCATCTCCTCACACCCTAAAATACAGACTACCATTCTCGAAACCATAGACCCACCAATACTAGTACCGCTGCAATATTCTATGCACTATGCTTGCAGACCTCTAATCAGCTACATAGCTTTATTATTTATTTATTTATTTGAAAGTTTTATAGAGCGCGAACAAGATCCTTGCGGATATCAGAGCGCTTTACATAACAACCAGCTGTAAGTAGAACAAACAAAAGTATGCAAGTAACAATCATATAAAACCATAATTCGTGCAAATATAGTAGGAGGATTAAAACATGGTCTGAGTAGATAGTGCTCATGTAAATTTTGCCATGAGAAACGCTTTAACTTCTTTTTTGATACAGTCTTTTAAATACTCAGTACCTATGCAGTCTAGGAATCCTTCTGTCTGTCCCATGCACTTCTCCATTCAACCATCCAGCACTATCTACGTATCCTATCACTCTGCCAATACCTAAGCACTAATACATTTAGCATCTTACATTTAGTATCACTCTGCCAATACCTAAGCACTAATACATTTAGCATGCACTCTTTGCAGCGCTGAAATTACTCCAGTTATTAGTCATATACTTAAGGAATGGCCTAGCCACTAACACAAGTGCAGGTACAATATTTTGTACATTATGCGTGCAGACCTCTAACCAGCTACATACTATTGATATGCTCTTCTAAATACCCTGTTAGTACCTATGCAGTCTAGGAATCCATCTGTCTGTCCCATGCACTTCTCCATTCACCAATCCAGCACTATCTACGTATCCTATCACTCCACCAATACCTAAGCATTTATAAATTCAGCACGCACTTTCTTTGCAACTGTTAGAATCCGGGTTCTCTGGTTGGCACAGGTAGGTACTTGTGACAAGCAGGGAACCTTTCCTCTAGTCAGGGTAAGGGGTTACACCACTAAAACAACCCCTTGCTCACCCTCTAGGTAGCTTGGCGCGAGCAGACAAGACTTATCTCAGAGCGTTATAGGTTAAGCATTTATGAACACATACAGTAACCAAGTGACAACACTACAAATGGACACCACACAGGTATTTATATTAAAAATAAGGATTCTTTATATAGGATTATCACAAGACCATTAAACGATTAAAAATACACAATACGGTCGCTTAGTTGGTAGAAGATTGCTTAGTTTCTCTTAAGTTCTTAAATGCGACACTTTAAGTCAGTGTACTTAGATGCGACACGCAGGGCAACAAAAGTGTTGCAGTGATGCAGATGCGTTGAAGTTCTTGGTGCAAAAGAAATAAAGACGGGATCTTCCAGATGCGTTACGCTTCTCCGATGTTGCGAGAAGACTCGACTCGATGCGTCAGCTACAGCGGCGTCGCCCTTGACGAGATGTGACGACACCGGCCTTGGCAGCGGCACTCTTCTCCGACGTTGCGAGACGCTTCCGCTCGATGCGATGCTGCAGCGGCGACACCCCTTCTGCGAGATGTGATGACAGCGACTCCGACGGCGGCACGCTTCTCCGTGGATGCGAGGCGCTTTTCTGGTTGCGGTGCAATGCGACAACTACGATGGCTGCGATGGCGACACGCTTCCTCCTCGATGCGAGACTCTTCTCTCGATGCGATGCAATGCGACAGCTACAATGGCTGCGATGGCGACACGCTTCTTCGGCGTTGCGAGACACTTCCGGAATGATGCGAGACGCTTCCGCTCGATGCGATGCTGCAGCGGCGACACCCTTTGCGAGATGCGACGACAGCGGCTCCGACGGCGGCACGCTTCTCTTCCTTGCGTCGCACTTCCAGCTCCTTGCGACACGCAGTCCCTCAGAAGGCCCAACAACAGCAGCAGGCACTTCCAAAAGTCTCTGGGGAGCTGGGGGTGAAGTCCACTGGTCCTGGGACTTCGTTCAGGGGCAAGCTGAGTTCAAGCCCTTGGAGATCTTTTCAATGCACAAGTTGAAGCAAAGTCTTTAGTAGTCTCTCTCCTCTCCTTCAGCAGCAAGGCAACCACTGCAGGCCAATCCCCCAGGCCAGGGACAGTTACTCCTCCTACAGATTTCCCAGTTCCTTCTCTTCTGGCAGAGGTTCTTCTTGTTTCAGGAGGATCTAATTTCTTGGGAGCAGGGTCTCAATACTTATACCCCTAATTCCTTTGTTCCTCTGGGGTTGAGGGGCCTTTGCCCAGTCCAAACCAGTTCTTGAGCACTCTGTTGACATGACTCTGCCTTTCTATTCAGGGTGCAGGGCAGAGACATCAGCCGCTCCGCAGGAGGTGGAGCCAGCATTGTGGTAGCAGAGCACAACCCTATTCAGAGCCCAGGTGTACTCCTCCCACCCATCTGACTGCCAATCTTCCTATTCACCACCAGGCTGCCTAGCCCTGCCCCTCTGGGTTTCACCAGCCCTGTCACTCACACAACCAGACAGGCAGATGCACATCATAGCAGAGGCGGGCTGAAATGGTCAAGCAAGCAAATACCAACTTTCTAAAAGTGGTATTTGCAAACACAGAATATTAAAATAAACTTTACTAAAAGATGTATTTTATTATTCTGAGTTCAGGCATACTAAACTCGAATTTCTACCATGTTCCCTGGGTCGGTTAGGATCATAGAATGTAACAATTCTAACAGCCCATTCTGGCCTATGGAGAACAGGTAGCCTTACAATAGTGAAAAACGAAAATGGCTGTAATTCACTATTAGGACATGCCACACACATCAGGGCTTGTCCTACCTTATGCTTACAATGTACCCTGCCCTTGGGCCTACCATAGGGGTGTCTGATATGAAGTTAAGGGAAGGTTTAGGGACTGGCAAGTGTGTGCACGTACCCAGTCAGCATGACAGTACCAGACTGCACGCAGGCTCTGCAATGGCAGACCTTAGATACATTTTACTAGGCCGCTTCTGTGGGTGGCACAACCAGTGCTGCAAGCCCACCAGCAGCATTTGAATTTACAAGCCCTGGCACTCCTGGTGCACTTTACTGGGGTCTGACAGTAAACCAAATAAGCCAATCATGGAATCCAACCAACATATACATTTTTAAATAGTGAGCACTTGCACTGTGGCATTGGTTGGCAGTGGCACAGTGCTCTGAGCAGCTAACACCAGCAAAACACATGAGGCACAGCGACAAAAAGTGGGAGGGAGACTCACGCCAAGGTGCCAGGTCTAACACGTGTCCCCTCCAGCTGAAAAGTGGGGAGAACTACCCTAACCCAGGGAGTTCCTCATCACTAAGGCGGAAAAATCTGGACAGACCGTCAGCATTGGCGTGATCTGTACCAGGGCGATGTTCCACCGTGAAATCCATACCCTGTAGGGAAATGGACCACCTCAACAGCTTTGGATTTTCACCCCTCATATGCATCAACCATCTAAGGGGCCTGTGGTCTGTCTGAACCCGGAAGTGAGACCCAAACAGGTATGATCTTAGCTTCTTCAGCGCCCAGACCACAGCAAATGCCTCACGCTCAATAGCACTCCATCTCTGTTCCCATGGAAGTAACCTCCTGCTAATAAAGGCTACAGGTTGATCTAGGCCCTCTTCATTAATCTGTGAAAGAACAGCCCCCACACCATGCTCTGAAGCGTCTGTCTGAACGATGAACTCTTTGGAGAAGTTGGGAGCCAAAAGCACGGGCACTGTGCACATAGCAGCTTTCAGGGCCTCAAAAGATTTCTGACAGGTGTCAGTCCAGATCACCTTCCTGGGCTGCTTCCTTGAAGTCAGCGCTGTCAAGGGGGCAACCATGTTGCCATACCCCTTGACAAACCTCCTGTAGTACCTGGTGAGACCGAGGAAGGCTCTCACCTCTGTCTGGGTTTTGGGCGACTCCCAATTCAGGATGGTTTCTATCTTGGGTTGAAGGGGTGCCACCTGGCCACTCCCAACTTGGTGCCCCAAGTACACCACTGAACCCTACCCGATCTGGCACTTACTCGCCTTGATCGTGAGGCCTGCCCTCCGCAGCGCCATCAACACTTCCCAGAGGTGGCGCAGGTGTTCCTCCCACGTGGAGCTGAATACTGCGATGTCATCCAGGCATGCTGCACTGAACGAATCCAGCCCAACCAACACCTGGTTGACTAACCTCTGGAAGGTGGCAGGGGCATTTTTCATCCCAAAGGGCATAACCCGGAACTGGTAATGCCCATCAGGGGTGGAAAATGCTGACCTCTCTTTGGCCCCATCGGTCAAGGCGATCTGCCAGTACCCAGACGTTAAATCAAACGTGCTGAGGTAGTTGGCAGCCCCTAGCCGATCTATGAGCTCATCAGCTCTGGGGATGGGGTGTGCGTCAGTCCTGGTGACTGAATTGAGTCCTCTGTAGTCCACACAGAACCGGAGTTCGGGTGTGGCTCCCGGCACTGCAGCCTTTGGGACCAAGACCACTGGGCCGGCCCAAGGACTGCTTGAGGACTCAATTATCCCAAGGGCAAACATCTTGGAGACCTCCTCCTTGATGCAGGCCCTTACCCTGTCAGTCACCCTGTAGGCCTTGTGCCTCACAGGTGTACTATCCCCAGTGTCCACATCATGGACGCACCAATCAGTGACACCGGGAACCAGGGAAAACAGGTCAGAAAATTGTCCCAGCAGCTGGCGACAATCATTCTGTTACTCAGGGGCAGGGTGGAAGAGAGGATGACACCATCCACTGACCCATCTTGCTCCTTGACCGACAGGAGGTCAGGAAGAGGCTCGGTCTCCCCCTCCATCCCAGCATCTGTCGCTAAGAGCATGCCCACTTGGGACCTCTCCAAGTGGGGCTTGAGGCGGTTGACATTTAGGACCCTTAAGGGGTTCCTTGGAGAACGCAAGTCCACCAAATAGGTAACCGGACTCTCGCGCTCCACCACCTCAAAGGGACCGGTCCACTTATCCTGGAGCGCACAGGGCTCCACTGGGGCCAAGACCCAAACCTTCTGTCCAGGCTGAAGCTCTACCAGAGTGGCATTCTGGTCGTACCACCGCTTCATCTCCTCCTGGCTGGCTTCCAGGTTTGCCTCAGCAAGTTCCCTGAAACGCCTAGTCTGGTTCCTGAAGGCCAGCATGTAACTATATACATTCTGGGGAGGTTTCCTGGGAGATTGCTCCCACCCTTCCTAGACCAGACTTAGAGGTCCTCTCACTGGGTGTCCGTACAGAAGCTCAAAGGGACTGAACCCTGGAGACTTCTGTGGCACCTCTCTGTAAGCAAAGAGGAGGCATGGTAAGAGGACGTCCCACTTACGCCTCATGGGTCCTTCCAGGCCCATTATCATGCCTTTGAGGGTTCGGTTGAATCTCTCAACCAACCCGTTTCCTTGGGGGTGGTAAGGTGTGGTGAACTTGTAGGTTACACCACACTCTTGCCAAAGGGATTTCATATATTTAGATATGAAATTGGTATCTCGGTCAGACACCACCTCTAGAGGGAATCCCACTCGGGAGAATATTCCCATCAGCGCACGTCCCACCACGGGGGCCGTCACTGTCCTCAGAGGGATGGCTTCCGGGTACCGGGTGGCATGGTCCACCAGGACCAGGATGAACCTATTGCCCATCGCTGTCCTGGGGTCCAGGGGCCCTACAATGTCAATCCCCACTCGCTGGAATTGAGTACCGACCACAGGGAACAGTTGGAGTGGAGCCTTCTGCTTCCTTCCACTCTTCCCACTTGCCTGGCAAGTTTGGCATGTTCTGCAGTGAGTATCTGAACTACTGCGCATTTGGGGCCAAAAGAAGTGGGTGACAAGCCTTTCGAAGGTCTTGTCCTGCCCCAAATGTCCTGCTAAGGGTACATCGTGAGCCAGCCCCAGTAGGAAGGCTCTGAAGCGCTGGGGTACCACCAGCACACGGGCTGACCCAGGCTCAGCAACCTTAGGCTCAGAATACAGGAGGTCGTTCTCCCAGTAAATGAAATGTGTTCTGGACTGATCACCGTTGGCCTGGTCTGCAGCCTGCTGCCGCATACCCACAAGAGAAGGGCATTCTTTCTGCTCCCTGCAGAAGTCCTCCCTGGAGGGTCCTCCTTCCTGCTGCCAATGGGTCAGCTCAGGCAGGTCCCCCAGTTCAGCTATCTGTTCCCCTGTAGGTTCCAGGGCATCCCCCTCAAGGTCTGCTCCCTCCTGGACCGTGGGAACTTCAGGGGCCGGCTTCCCGCGCCCCCTGCTCCTTCTCTTTAAGGCCGGTCCCTGGGCCTCCCTCTTGGGCTCCAGGACCTCTTGAGTACCTCTACTGGCTGCCATGGACCGTGTGGTGACACACGCCCAATCCGGCATACCCAACATCTCCAGGTGAGCACTCCGCTCCACCTTAGCCCAAGGTGAGCTCTCCAAGTCGTTACCTAACAGACAGTCTACAGGCATGGTGGGCCTCACAGCTACCTGAAGAGTACCAGAGACCCCCCCCCCCCCCACTGAATGGGAACCTGAGCCACTGGGCAGTGACTCTCGGTGTTGTCGGCGGCAACAACCGGATAGAATGCTCCTGGGACAACCTGCTCCTGAGACACCAGGTGGCGCTTGACAGCCGTCACACTGGCTCCTGTGTCTCTGAGAGCTTCAACCCTATGGCCATTTATGGTCACCCACTGCCTGTATTTTTTAGTGTTCTCAGGCAGCTGGGTTTGGGGGACCACTTCACGGTCTCCTAATGAGACAAGGGACATCTCTGTGGGACCCCACCCACCTTGGACACCCATCTCCTCCCCCAGGGCTACATTAGTCACCTGCCGGGATGGAGCACCAGTGGGTGCTGGTTTATCAAACAATGGACACTTCACATCAGAGGCAAAATGCCCCATGTTACCACACTTGTAACATCTGATGGGCCCCTTCTGAACAGGTGTACCTGTCGGGGCCCCGGTCGGTTTCTGTGGTGGGGGAGGCTGAGAACCTTTCCCTTGGTTCCCTTGGGGATTACTTTGGGGCCTCTTCTGGAACTTCCTCTGTTTACCCTTGTCCCCCCCACTCTTCTGCTGGGGACCCTGCCCACCTTTGGCGGAATCTCCCATTTGACCCTTATGGACCCTGGTACTGACCCAGCGGTCCGCCTCCTCAGCAAGCTTCCTAGGGTTAGTCAGCCTACTATCAATCAGGTGCTGGCGTAGCTCAGGAAAACAATTACTGGACAAGTGCTCCCATGCCATTAGATCAAGAAGCCCTTGAAAATCATTAACTTTGCTACCCTTCACCCAACCATCCAGTGCTCTGCAAAAAAAAAGTCACATATTCAACATACGTACTGTTTGGAATCTTGGTGCAACCCCTGAACCTTTGCCTATACAACTCAGGGGTCAACCCATACCTAGACATCAAAGCAGCCTTCATATGGGGGTAGGAATTATAATCATCTGAAGGCAAATCCAGCAGTGTATCCCGCCCCTCACTAAGGAACCGTCCCCACAACCCCGCTCCCCAATCTTTCTCAGGGACCCGGTGGGAAGACATGGCTACCTCATAGGCCTTAAACCACTGCCCTATGTCATCATTCTTGAAGAATTCCTTAACCACATCCTTGGGTATGTACACCCTTGATTCTGTCTGCACTGATGGTGTGCTGCCACCAGAGGGAGTAGACTCTAAACTCTTAGCTTTCAGATCTAATTCCCTCAACTTTGTTTCATGCTCCATTTGTATTCTTCTCTCTTCCAGAGCCAGCTTTTTGCTCTCTAGCTCCAGCTGCCCATTCAATTTGAGTTTTGCCATTTCCATTTCGTGCATCCTACTCTCTCTTCTATCTGCCAGCTCCTCTGGAGATATACTCTTACTAGACACACTTCTACCAGCAGAGGAAGGGCTTCTCCTTCCTCTTGAGCCCACTGGCCCATCCAGTTGCTCATCTGCATTATCATCATCAGTGGCCTTCCTTGCTTCTACCCAGGCCCTCAGCGCCTTGTAGAACTGTGCCTTGTTTTTACATCCAGTTGTAGAAACATTAAACTTCTTGCAAAAGAATTTCAGCTGTGATAACGTGTAGCTGTCTAGTTTCTCTTCTTCCCATTCAAATTCTGTATTGACAGAGACTATGGATGCTGCTTTCTCCACCATGGTAAAGCTTGGCAGTGCTCAAAAATAGACAGTCCAAAAAGAAATCTACCAACAAGTATTGGTTGCGTTTAAGGTCTGCTCTCACTAAGTAGTGTTCACCAATCACTGTACATGAGAAACAAATGCAAGTCCAGAATCCTCACCGCTGACCACCAATGTTAGAATCCGGGTTCTCTGGTTGGCACAGGTAGGTACTTGTGATAAGCAGGGAACCTTTCCTCTAGTCAGGGTAAGGGGTTACACTACTAAAACAACCCCTTGCTCACCCTCTAGGTAGCTTGGCGCAAGCAGACAAGGCTTATCTCAGAGCGTTATAGGTTAAGCATTTGTGAACACATACAGTAACCAAGTGACAACACTACAAATGGACACCACACAGGTATTTATATTAAAAATAAGGATTCTTTATATAGGATTATCACAAGACCATTAAACGATTAACAATACACAATACGGTTGCTTAGTTGGTAGAAGATTGCTTAGTTTCTCTTAACTTCTTAAATGCGACACTTTAAGTCAATGCACCTTAGATGCGACACGCAGGGCAACGAAAGTGTTGCAGCGATGCAGATGCGTTGAAGTTCTTGGTGCAAAAGAAATAAAGACGGGATCTTCCAGATGCGTTCCGCTTCTCCGATGTTGCGAGAAGACTCGACTCGATGCGTCAGCTACAGCGGCGTCACCCTTGACGAGATGCGACGACAGCGGCCTCGGCAGCGGCACTCTTCTCCGACGTTGCGAGACACTTCCGCTCGATACGATGCTGCAGCGGCTACACTCCTTCTGCGAGATGCGACGACAGAGGCTCCGACGGCGGCACGCTTCTCCGTGGATGCGAGGCACTTTTCTGGTTGCGGTGCAATGCGACAACTACGATGGCTGCGATGGCGACACGCTTCCTCCTCGATGCAAGACTCTTCTCTCGATGCGGTGCAATGCGACAGCTACGATGGCGACACGCTTCTTCAGCGTTGCGAGACACTTCCGGAATGATGCGAGACGCTTCCGCTCGATGCGATGCTGCAGTGGCGACACCCTTTGCGAGATGCGACAACAGCGGCTCCGACGGCGGCACGCTTCTCTTCTTTGCGTCGCGCTTCCAGCTCCTTGCGACACGCAGTCCCTCAGAAGGCCCAACAACAGCAGCAGGCACTTCCAAAAGACTCTGGGGAGCTGGGGGTGAAGTCCACTGGTCCTGGGACTTCGTTCAGGGGGCAAGCTCAGTTCAAGCCCTGGAGATCTTTTCAAAGCACAAGTTGAAGCAAAGTCTTTAGTAGTCTTTCTCCTCTCCTTCAGCAGCAAGGCAACCACTGCAGGCCAATCCCCCAGGTCAGGGACAGTTACTCCTCCTACAGCTTTCCCAGTTCCTTCTCTTCTGGCAGAGGTTCTTCTTGTTTCAGCAGGACCTAATTTCTTGGGAGCAGGGTCCCAATACTTATACCCCTAATTCCTTTGTTCCTCTGGGGTTGAGTGGCCTTTGCCCTGTCCAAACCAGTTCTTGAGCACTCTGTTGACATGACTCTGCCTTTCTATTCAGGGTGCAGGGCAGAGACATCAGCCGCTCCGCAGGAGGTGGAGCCAGCATTGTGGTAGCAGAGCACAACCCTATTCAGAGCCCAGATGTACTCCTCCCACCCATCTGACTGCCAATCTTCCTATTCACCACCAGGCTGCCTAGCCCTGCCCCTCTGGGTTTCCCCAGCCCTGTCACTCACACAACCAGACAGGCAGATACACATCATAGCAGAGGCGGGCTGAAATGGTCAAGCAAGCAAATACCAACTTTATAAAAGTGGTATTTGCAAACACAGAATATTAAAATAAACTTGCTTGATGTATTTTATTATTCTGAGTTCAGACATACTAAACTCGAATTTCTACCATGTTCCCTGGGTCGGTTAGGATCATAGAATATAACAATTCTAACAGCCCATTCTGGCCTATGGAGAACAGGTAGCCTTACAATAGTGAAAAACGAAAATGGCTGTAATTCACTATTAGGACATGCCACACACATCAGGGCTTGTCCTACCTTATGCTTGCAATGCACCCTGCCCTTGGGCCTACCATAGGGGTGTCTGATATGAAGTTAAGGGAAGGTTTAGGGACTGGCAAGTGTGTGCGCGTACCCAGTCAGCATGACAGTACCAGACTGCACGCAGGCTCTGCAATGGCAGACCTTAGATACATTTTACTAGGCCACTTCTGTGGGTGGCACAACCAGTGCTGCAAGCCCACCAGCAGCATTTGAATTTACAAGCCCTGGCACTCCTGGTGCACTTTACTGGGGTCTGACAGTAAACCAAATAGCCAATCATGGAATCCAACCAACATATACATTTTTAAATAGGGAGCACTTGCACTGTGGCACTGGTTGGCAGTGGCACAGTGCTATGAGCAGCTAACACCAGCAAAACACATGAGGCACAGCGACAAAAAGTGGGAGGGAGACTCACGCCAAGGTGCCAGGTCTAACAGCAACACTGAAATTACTCCAGTTATTAGTCGTATACTTAAGGAATGGCGTAGTCAAAAACACAAGTGCAGGTACAATATTTTGTACACTATGCATGCACACCTCTAACCAGCTACAAACTATTGATACGCTCTTCTAAATACCCAGTTAGTACCTATGCAGTGTAGGAATCCTCCTGTCTGTCCCATGCATTTCTCCAATCACCCATCCAGCACTATCTACTTATCCTATTACTCCACCAATACCTAAGCACTTATAAATTCACTATACACTCTGTTTGTAATACTGTAATTATTCTAGTTACTAGTCATGAACTTATGGAGCGGCCTAGCTACTAACACAAGTACATCTATAATATTTTGTGCACTATCCTAGCAGATCTCTAACTAGCTACTTACTATTGATACACTCTTCTAAATACCCAGGTAGTACTCATGCAGTGTAGGAATCGTCCAGTCTGTCCCATGCACTTCTTTAATCACTTATCTACCACTATCTACTTATCCTATCACTCCACCAATACGTAAGCACTTATAAATTAAGTGTTCACTCTGTTTGCAGCACTGTCATCATTCCAGTTACTAGTGGTATTCTTATAAAATGACCTAGGCACCAACACAAGTACACATAAAATATTCTGTGCATAATCTCTACAAATCTCTAACCAGATGCATACTATTGGTCCACTCCATTAAATACTGAAGTAGTACCCATGCAGCGCAGGATACCTCCTGTCAGTCTCATGCAATTCATCAATCACCCATCTAGCACTATGTTCTTATTGTATCAGTCTGCCAATACCTAAGCACTTGTGGGGCAGATTTACAAGCACCCTGCGCCACCAGTACGTCACTTTTTGTAACGTAGTGATGGCGCCAGGCACTCCTTCATATTTACAAGGAGAGGAAAAGCCACCCTGCGTGGTTTTCCCTCTCCTTGTAAATACGACCCCTTCATACACAGAACTTTGCGTTGAAGGGGCGTCCCATAGGTGTTGCTGTGGGTGTTCCCACGCAATTCCCATAGAACAAGACACATCTTCAGATTTATGAGAAATCGTAAATCTGGAGATGTGTGTGAATGCTGCGCCATCCTAGAGTTGGTGTAGCAAGGCGCAACAAGGAGAATTGTTTTCGTTTCTCCTCATTTTTTCCTCTTTCAGTGCATGCTGCATTCTACAGCATACATTGAAAGAGGAAAATGCCTTTACTGATTGTTTTTGTGCAGGAAGGTTTCCCTTCCTGCACAAAAACAATCTCCACATGACACAGACATCCTTGTACCATGGTGCAAGGGTGCCTGTGTCACCGCATGGCTGCAGTTTGTGGAGCAGTGCAGAGGGAAGCACAGAGTTGCAACATATTCATGTACATATGTCACATCCCTGTGCTTCGGAAGTGCCACAGTGCTGTGCAGCTAAATAGCTTGCAGTGTCACGCTGCAGTACTTCCTCATAAATCTTCACCTATAAATTCACCATACACTACTAATGCATTCTTTCAGACAATCATGCTGTATACATATATTCAACCAAACTTTCACACGTTACCTTGCAATTATAGTTCTTTCTTTAACCAGATAAGGTAGTTCTGATAAGAACTTTTATTTTTATTTTGTATATATTTTGTTTTTTTAACTTTTTTTTTTTTTCTCAAAAAACAAACAAAAAAAAGAACGAATAAAACAGGAAACATTTGGAATTACTTATCATTCCAAAAACAAACAAAAAAATAATTAATAACGATGGTTGCGTTGCGCAGCACAAACTGCATTCACCGACTGCTCACCGAAGCATATACGTTTCTTACACTTCACGCAGTGTTGCTTGAGAAAGGCGAATTCTGGCCTAATGTCCATTGCAGGTGTTCCTGAGGACGCTCCAGATGTACTTGCCACAGCAGGTGAGGGGTTTAAAGCAGCTCGCCTCATTTCCTCCTGAGCAAGATTGAGAGGATGTGTGGTCCGGCGATGCTTGTACATAGAAGCAGTGCCACAAGAGTATTTTTTTCACTGCCTCTTGACAGTGCTCGGTCACAAATTGTGCACGTCACCTTTCTCACATTTACTTTCTTCTCTCCAGGTGGAAAAGTGAAGAATTTCCACACAACAAATTCTGGCCGCTGTGGACGTGGTGCCTCCTGCAAGAATTTTTCTTCAGAAGATACTTCCTCCTGCTGCTGCTGCTGTCCAGATGCCATTTTGTTTGATATTTCTTGAAAAACACCAAAACAAACAAGCAAAAAGGGTTCTTGTAGGAAAAGAGATGTCTCTCTAAAGATGCTAAAACAAGAATGATTAAAATGGGTGGGGTCCTTCAATAGTTACAGTGGGAAACGTTATGAACCAATGAAATTGTTTTTTTTTTAGGTCACATCGTATCCGCGCACTCTGCGCTCACGAAGCACGCACCCGACGCGACTTCGCGAAAATATATTTAAAAATAATATAAGTTTATTATAAGTACAAATATATTATTTTTATGAATATCTTAGATAGCCTCTTGCCCTAATATGTATATTAAACACACACATATCATTTTAGAACATAAAAAGTTTTTGCCCCAGCACGTATATGACGTCACGCGGGACCCGCCACCGCGCAAGCGTCACGTACCGTAATGCGCATGTGTCACGAATGCGCGGGAGCAGGAGTCGCGGACTAGTCGCATACCAATCGCGCACATCACGTAATATTAAATGTATATGATGTAACTGAAAAACACGCAGCTGTCGCACACCGTACGCGGATCATTCACGACGTTTCTAAAATGGTGGCTAGAATCCGCGCACCCACCGTGATGTGACTCCGAAATTTTTGGGGAAAAATAAAAAGAAAAGAAAATAATATAAATATATTAAAATAAAAAATGAAAACAAAAAAATGTATCAATATTTCAGTTTTAATTTTTTTGTGTGTGCAATTTTCAGAAAAATATAATGTTATTTAATGAATAAAATAGTTATAAATAAACAGTTAACAAACTGTAGAAAATCAGTACAAAAAATAGGTATAACTACTATTACACTTAAAAATTAACATTTAAAAAACCTTTGAAATTCACTGAAAAAAACATAGGTTTCAGAGATGTTGTAGTTAGAAATTAGCATTTAAAAAAACCTTAGAAATTCACAGAAGAAACCATAGGTTTCAGGGGTGTTATAGTTAGCTGGACATTTCACTCGTACAAAACCATAGAAATTCCTCCGTTATAGTTAGTTCTGCTAACTATAACTCGCGCGCCCGCAATGCACTGCTGATGATGTCACATATTACATCAGTCATGACATGGTCAGTGACATCACTGATGACATCACTGATGACATCTCAAATGGCATCACTGATGACATCATCCATGTGACAATCTGATACACCTCATCATACACTAGTATAACCTTTCATCACTCACTGTAAAATACAGAGTACCATATTTGAAACCATTGACACACCAAAAGCAGTTACTATGCACCCACTCACTGATTCCTAAGTCTACACACACAACTACCCATTCAACAACAGAATCACTTATACATGCAGTCACTAATTAATAAAACACTATCAAATGCACTTATACACATATATAGACATTGACATATCAGCAGTCATTTTAGTTGGTTATGCAGTCATCCTACTCACTCATGAAAAAAATGCATCACACTTACATTTACTCACTTACACAATTATACACACAACACCTCAATTATTCAAACACATAGTAACTCATGGTTAATATGTTAAAAAATCACCATTACAATTATACACTCATTCATATAGTTACTCTCACAATCACGGACTCTTATATATACTTATTTATATACACCAACTCTCACATAAAATGCCTTTTATTTTTTTGCTTTGTTGAAGATGTACAACTAAAACATATATTTGCTCACCAACACACAAATAAATACACTCAGTCACCCAAACAACTGTTTCCACATGCACTCTTAAACCTATACACCTAGTCAATCAACCATTCACACATCTATGCATAGAGTTACACACACCCCATCCAACCACACACAAACTCAGTGTCCCATACAAATGCTCACCCAACTAATCAATAACTAATATACACACTCATGTAGTTAGTGACCAACTGATGCAGCATGTTATACAACAACAGAGACAGTGATGCACACATTCACATAGTTTAGTTACTAATCCATGTATTAAGTGAGACACTTTTAATTACTCACTTAAATAGACAGTCAGACAGCTACTAAATCCTACATCCAGACAGTTATATATCCACTCAATCTTCAATACAGATTGGTATATATATAATACATATTTAAATTTCAGACTAAACCACATTCACTGGATGATGTCATCAGTGATGTCATTTGAGATGTTATCAGTGATGTCGTCAGTGGTGTCACTGACCATGTCATGAATGATGTAATATGTGACCTCATCAGCAGTGCATTGCGGGCGACGCGAGTTATAGTTAGCAGAACTAACTATAATGGAGGAATTTCTATGGTTTTGTACAAGTGAAATGTCCAGCTAACTATGACACCCCTGAAACCTATGTTTTTTCTGTGAATTTCTAAGATTTTTTAAATGCTAATTTCTAACTATAACGTCTCTGAAAACTATGTTTTTTTCAGTGAATATATAGAATGTTAGTTCTCATTTGTTTTTAATTCGCACATACTATAGTTGATAGAAACTTCTAGCTGTAGATTTCTTACCTTAGAATATCCCCAGGCATCAGACTGGATCCGGAAATTTTTTGAGCAGTAAACCTGCGTGCCGGTAGGTGGCATACTTCAGCTTCACGTTGGTGTCCCCTGCACCAGAAGTGGCACGTGCGGTGCCTATGTAGGCTCCACCCTGGTGCACTGACGTCAATTCTTTCCTTTCTGCACCAGATTGCGCTGATCCGGTCTGAGCTACGAGCAGTAATTTTTTTACTACCTTTGTTGTGACTTCCTGGAGACTTTTTTGAGAGTTTTTCTCTCCCGGTGTGAGGAATGTCACCCAAGATACCAGCTGATTTCAACTCATGTGGAGCATGTCACAGGCAGATGTCTGTGACAGACCCCCACTTGGTGTGTTTGTGGTGCTTGAAGCATGACCACGACTCCAAGACCTGTGAGGACTGCCACGCCATGCACTTGAAGATGCTGAGGGAGCAATCCCTCAAGCCCCAAGCTGCCCACTGACTCCACCACCCTGAAGATCTTGGTTGTTTGCAAGGTCCTGGGATAGTTTGCAGAGCCCACCCAGGGATCATTGTCACACTTCAAGTTGTGAGGAAAATGGGTCCTACAAGCACTAGAAATCGAAGAAGTCAAAAAGGACTTTGACTTCACTGTGCCTGACAAAGTCATCAAATGAGGTGTGGGACCTTCAGCACTACAGACCTCGCACTTCGGCGGAGACTGAGTCAGGGTTTGTTCTGTGCTTTCCTGATTTCCCGGAAACTAGTGACCTCTGCCCACATCAAAGAATTTTATGAGGCCGTGCAACTCATATTTGGGTGGCCCGTCCCCTAAGGAGTGCCTTCGGCACCAGTCGGGCCCCCTGGATCCCTTGCTGAATCCAGAGCGTAGCTGTCGACGAGACCCAGACATTCCTTGATGCCCGCGCCAGTGCCAAGGCCCCCAGAACCGCCATCTTCATTCTCATTCCAGACTCTGACACAGAGCTGGATGGGTCTGACCAGATGCTGGTTCTGGCGCCATTGGGGACCATGTTCTCCGAAGTGGAGCCAGGGCCTTTTACTATCGATAGGCCTGAAGAGGGAGAGGAATGGGAGGGGTCTGAGGATCCTTATGGTTACCAGCATCCCTTGGATGAGGACAACTGGTATGAGGAACTGGCGGAGGCCAATGGGCTATACACTTAGCCTGACACTGGTCTGGTCTCTCCTCATACTGTGGCTATGGAGGAGGCAGCCTCTTTTGCTTTGGTGGTGAGTGGACCGGCTGAGGTCTTGGACCCTAACCTGCCCGCGGTGGCAGGCAAGACAAACCTCTCGTGTTTGTCATGACAGAGGTGCTTCAGCCGGGAGTTGCCCGAACTGAACCATTCCTCCCATTCAATGAAGCCCTTACCAAAGTCCTACTTGGGGCCTGGTCCAAGCCCTGCACAGGGGTTCCAATGCATAGGACAATCGCCCACCGCCATCACCCCACTCCTGAGGACCCCAGTTCCTTAACCCAGCACCCCACCCCAGAGAGCTTAGCGGTCGAAGCCTCCACTTCTAGGATCAACCCCGGTGCGTTCGCTACAACTCCACAAGATAGGTAATCCAAAAGGCTGTATTACCTTTGGAAAGAGGATGGTCTCTTCTACCAGCCTTGCACTGTGGTCAGTGAACACCATGTGCCTATAGTACTGATTCTTTCATACGATGTGGGATTTGTTTGCACAACTGCTGCCCATGGTCTCGGAGGCGGCTGAGCTATACTTTCCCAAGCTATTGCGTACGGTAGAGATGCATCAAAGTTCACACAATGTGGTCTGGACATGATCAGCTTGCTGGGTAGATCGATTTCATTGTTGGTGGCCCTGTGACGCCATGCCTGGCTGAGAATGACTGTTTTTTTAGAGGATGTCCAAACCTCGCTTATGATCTTGCCTTTTGATGGTTCTCGCCTTTTTGGAGCAAAGGCTGACTCAGCACTGGGGCGCTTTAAGTAAAGCAGAGCTACTGCCACGTTCTTGGGCTCGTCTATGGCCCCTTGTTACCCCCAGTCTGCCTTCCGCCCCTTTTATGGCAATGGAAGAGGTCTCCAACCATGACCACACCCTCCTAGCCAACAGGTTTCCCAGCCTTTTCGTGGCTGAGGACGTAGGTCCCATAAACTATATAGAACAAGCCACCAGAGGTCAGGTCAGCACACCACCCCTCTGGCAGCAGCAGCCTCCAAACCCAAAGTGTTTGCCCTTCGACCACCATAGGCATCCATTGGGAGGCAGAATACACCATCACCTGCACCAGTGGCAGTCAGTAACATCAGACCGTTTGGTTTTGCAAATAGTCCAAAGGGGCTACTCCTTTCCCTTTGTGACTACCCCTCCACCCATGCCACCCACTTACAATAGGCTGACAAAGGACTGCCTCTCCTTCCTTCATCCGGAATTACTTGCTTTATTGTCCAAAGGAGTTATCAAGAGGTTACTGGCATCAGAAGTAGGTTGTGGTTGCTATTCCCACTGCTTTCTGGTGCCCAAGAAGAACGGCGGCCGCGGTACTATCCTAGACCTGTGCCCTCTTAATTTCTTCCTGAAAAAGAAGAAATTCAAGATGCTCACTCTTGCGCAAGTGCTATCTGCCCTGGATCAGGAAGACTGGATGGTTGTATTGAATTGGCAGGATGCATATTTTCACATCCCTTTCCTGCCTGCCCACAGATATTACCTTCAGCTCAAGGTGGGCCAAGAACCCTTTCAGTTTGCCGTTTTCCCCTTCGGCCTTGCCAGCACCTCTCGGGTGTTTGCGAAAGTGGTGGCAGTCATTGCAACTCGTATGCAGTGGTTGGAGGTTCCAGTTTTCCCTATCATCATTTGGCTGTTGAAGGTGGGTTCGCCCCAGGCAGCCGTCTCCCACCTCTAGACTACTGCGAACCTTCTGCACTTGTTGGGGTTTGCTATCAATGTGTTGAAGTCACACCTGAATCCCCCTCAGATGCTCCCTTCAATCAGAACTGGTCTGGACACAGTGCAGTTTCAGGCTTATCCTCCTGAGCGGCAAGTCCAGGATATTAAGGCTATGATGCTATATTACCAATGTTTCAGCCAATATCCTGGATTTTAGTGAGAAACTCTCTGAGATTGTTTGGTCTCATGGCCTCCTGTATCCTGCTTGTGACTCATGCCCATTGGCTTATGTGGGCTCTGCAGTGGGATTTGAAGTTCCTATGGGTAAAGCATCTGGGCAATCTCTCCGACATGGTCTAGATCTCAGAGGGAAAAGTGAAAGATCTGCAGTGGTGGCTGATGAACTGCAATTGGATGAGTGGCAGACCCCTCTCCCTTCCCCAACCAGAGCGGACTGTAGTAACTAATGGGTCAATTCTGGGATGGGGCAGCCATCTGGGACAGGTGGAGATCCGAGGACTCTTGTTTCTGGTGGAGTCTGCGCTCCACATCAACCTGTTGGAGCTTTGGGTGATTTGCTTGGCATTGGAAGCCTTTCTTCCTTCAATGAAGGGAAGGTTGGTGCAGGTGTTCCGGACAGCACCACCGCCACATGGTACTGCAACAAACAGGGCGGGGTGGGGTTGTGACCCCTACGTCAGGATTCTCTGAGTCTCTGGACAGGCTGGAAAACCAATGCATTTCACGGGTGGAACTTGTTGTGGGCTCTCTGAACACCAGGGTGGGCAAACTCAGCCAAAGATGCCTAGCAAATCACGAATGGCATCTCCATTTGGAGGTGATGCAAGGTGTCTTTCAGCAGTGGGGAGAGCCTTGGATGGATCTGTTTGTCACCACCGAGAACACGCAATGTCAGCAGTTTTGCATGCTGGGGTTTCCAAGGCGACTCTCGATCACAGACACTTCCTCTCGAGTGGAGCTTAGACCTTCCGTACGACTTTCTGCCAATACCACTTCTGCCCACAGTTCTCAAGAAGATAAGAAACAACTGGTCCCAAATTATTATTGTGGCTCCAGATTGGGTACTGAGAGTCTGGTATCCTGAGTTGTAGAACTTAACAATCGGTCCTCTGATCAGGCTGCTCCTTCGAGAGAAACTTCTGTCCCAGCAGCAGGGGAGGGTTCTGCACCTGAACCTGTGCACCCTTCACCTTCATGCTTGGTGATTGAGCAGCGACAGTTGGCAGCTTTCGACTTTCCTCCCGAAGTCTGTGATGTTATTCTGGGAGCCAGGCGTCCCTTCACCAAGTCGGTATATGCCTGCTGTTGGGATAGGTTTGTGACATAGTATGATTCCCACAGCTTTGACCCCTTTTCTGCACCTCTATCCCAGATTTTCTATTTGCTCCTTTTTTAGCCTTGCAGGGCTCTGTTCTGGGCACAGTTAAAGGTTATCTTTCAGCCATTTTGTTTTGTTATGGTTGCTGGACAAACCTTCATTAAGTCAACTGTTGTGGCTAGGTTTCTTAAAGGCTTGCAGCACATTTCCTCCTAGTCCATTCATTATGCCCCAGTGGCATCTGAACCTGGTTATTACTTTTCTAATGTATGCATTGTTTGAGCCTCTGATCAATTGCCCACTTATACTGTTGACCATTAAAACTGTCTTTCTAGTGGCCATAACATTCACTATTAGGGTCAGCGAATTACAGGCACTCTCAGCACACCCTCCATACACTACCTTCTACACGGACAAGTTGTTTCCCCGGGCACATGCCTCCTTCCGTTGGAAGGTTGCAACTCTTCCAGGTAGCCCATAATATCCCCCTGCCTACTTTCTTTGCTCTATCTCATCCCTCTACACGGACAAGTTGGTTCCCCGGGCACATGCCTCCTTCCGTTGGAAGGTTGCAACTCTTCCAGGTAGGCCATAATATCCCCTGCCAACTTTCTTTGCTTTACCTCATCCTTCCAAAGAAGAGGAGAGACTTCACCATATGGAGCCAAAAACAGCATTATCGTTTTACCTAGACCATACAAAAGACTTCCAGGTGATGATCAACTCTTCGTTGGGTAGGTGGGAGCTAATAAGGAGAAGGCTGTACAGAAACGGACCATCTCTAGATGGATAGTGCTCTGCACCAAGAACTCCTACACACTGGCCAAGAAGCAACCCCCTGAGGGTATGGGTGCTCATTCCACCAGAGCTAAGGCTGCGACCACTGCGCTAGCTCTCTGATTTCTTGTCCTAGATATCTTGCAAGCAGCAACATGGGCATCCTTGCACATGTTTACTGAACACTACTGCCTGGACAGTCAGGTCCGTCATGGCGAGTACTTCGCCCGTTTGGTCGTACAGGATTTTTAATATTTAAAATTGCCTTCACAGACCTACCACCGGGAAGGCATTGCTTGGGTATCTATTCTAAGGTGAGGAATCTGCAGCTAGAAGTCTCTATCAGATAGATAAGTTACTTACTTTCTGTAATCTCTTATGTGGTAGAGACTCCATCTAACTGCAGATTCCTTACTGACCCTCCCATGCTCCCCGCTCTGTGAGCCGATTGTAGCATCAGGGACACCCTCATCGGGGCCTCAGTTTTTAAACACCAGTGGCCAATTCTCATCATGGCTCTGCGCTCCTGGTGTGGAAAGTCACAAAAGTAAGTAAAGTCAGTGTGCAAGGGTGGCTCCTGTATAGGTGCCAACGCGGAGCCAAACAGCACCTACTGCCACGCATGGGTACTTCTCAAAAAATCTTACGGATTCAGTCTGATGCATGGGGATATTCTAAGGTAAGGAATCTGCAGCTAGATAGTCTCTATCAGATAAGGCGTTACCGAAGGTAACTAACTATTCTTTAATGATTATTAGAACATTGGAATGTGGAGCACTACATTGAATACAATGGAGTGCTCTGGGCTTCTCTGGACTGGTAGAAGCCCTTAGAGCAACATTCCAATGTTTTTGTGCTGCAGTGAACAAAGGCATCTTGGAGCCCGAGGGGATTTAAACCCCCTCGGGCTCCGAGAGGCCTTCGTTTTTAGTAATTAGATCATCCTGCCCTCTGGGACGGAATGTTCTAATAGCCTTAGAGCCTGACCTAGCGGGCTCTACCGGCCATTAAAGGCCAGTTCCCTTGTTAAAGACCCACGCCTTCAGCTCGGGCCTTTAACGCTGGAGCAGGCCTTTAATGGCCGGTAGAGCCTGCTAGGTTGGGCTCTAAGGCTTTATTATTTTTTAACATATAGGAATGGTCAACATTAGTCTAATATACATACATGAGTAGAAAGGTCACAAACTGTGTGTATAGATATTAGTTCGCACAAAATGACAAAAGCATTGACCTCACCTTCAAAACATTTACAAATGTTGGTGTTTACATAGAACCTACAGCATTAATCATCACTTGCATAAAAATTCATGTAATTTGCATGACTCAGCATATTTTCTTTACAACGCTGCATCACATAAAAATGTATTTCGTTTCGTTACACCCCAGAAATGACATAAGGGTGTGGCTGCCTTGGAGCACATTTTTCTGGTTTCTCTCTGGTGTGTTTTCTAGTTGGTAGTGTCAGAGGTTTTGAGTGTGTAGTCAAATTTTGAGTGTACTTCTAAAATGTGTCATCACTGTACATTGTCTTTGTCAATTGTGTACATTTTTGTCCTTGTGTAGTATTTTAGGTTATCTATTTGGTGTATAGTTGGGGTTTTCACTTTTAGGGGTTCTAGGGGTTTGTTGGGGTTTTACTTAGGTGTTTGCATGTTAATATGAATATCTGTGGGAAGGGTAGGTTTGCCAGTTTTGATGAGAGGGAGGTAGGTGCCTTAATTTAGCTTGTATGCTTGGTGCCGGTGGGTGAGTGAGCCAGGAGTACCCACTAAAGAAGCAACTAGTGTGTTGGGAGAGGATCCAAAAACACTTAGTCCCATTAAGTTTGGTGGAACGAACCGTTCAGCAACTACAGCACCAATGGGTGGATATTTCTTAATTTTAAGAAGACTTGCTGGACCATCTGGCCTTGAGTTAGCTGGACCTGTTGGTGAGAATGATTTTCATATGTAAATGTTATTTAAAATAACATAATTAATTTGTTATAGAATATCAATATACATAATATTAAAAGCACTTTTATTTTCTTCATTAATGTGATGAATAATGATATGTTCTCCAAATGTTATACATTTTTAAATTCTTAGAGTATTGTTAGTGTGTTTATATAGGCACATACTTTTTCACAAATGGGAACATTTGTTATCATTTTATCCAAGAGTTGCACTAAGCTCACTTACAGCACAGTTTTGTGTGAATGTCATAGATGTAAAAGCAACATATCATTAAACATATTGAGTAATTTTCATATCTCCTTCAGCACTGGCCCTGTACTGTATCCAGTCTAACACTAAGGCAGTCGTGCTTGAAGTTAGGTTTGGTGAGGAACAGCTCCGCCCCCCCCCCCCCCCCCAGCCATCCTGACAGATTGGCCCATTCTACCCGCAGCAAGTTCCCTTTGGCTCACTGTCTGGCAGCAAAATACAAACCCCAGCAGCAGAGTCATTCACCATCATCTGACCCAAGATACTGGCCGAAGGCACAGATATTTAGGGCAAGATAATGGCAGCTTTGTAGAATTGGCATTTTCTAAATTGCGATTTAAAATCTGTGAGGAAGTGTGGTGTATTATATGGTTTGATTGTGCGACCTTACCGTGTAATATACTTACAAAGTCCTTTAGGTCCAGTAGGTTTCATTTGTAAAACCCTCAGCTTAACCCTGGGTAGCTGCGGCACGGAGCAGAAAGGCTTACACAGTGGAACAATTGTTAAACATTTAAACGGTACCAAAACTATTGAAGAAATCGACTCAACACTCAAGAAACCTGACATCAATGTATACAAAATTAGACTATAGTTTTATAAGATTATAGACACTAGAATGAAAAGATTGGCTAGAGGATGTGGAGATAAAGATTTTACAATCAATTTCACTCAAACGCGAACAAGCCTTGGCAAGGTCAACCAATTGGACACAGAAACCATTTCAAAGAAAACTTAAGTGTCACTGTGGTTGGTTAGAAGTACTTGGGGTGACCAACTCCGACAGGGAGCTACTCAGCGTGACCAGCACGGTCCTCAAGAACAGTTACCTTCACAGAAGAAGCAGTCCTTCGCCAGTATCAGGCACTTTATCCGTGTTACAATGAATTCCTATAGAGTAGTCCTGATGCAAGGGATGAAGGATGCTGAAGATGTTCTAAGGATGCTGTGGATGTTAAGTACTCAATGAGGGGTCTTCCTGCAGAGACTGCTTGGTTCACAAAGATGGTGAGGGGTTCCTGGTTGCAGGGTCGACGTCCTACTAAGTCACCTCCAGTCAGTCGTCACTGGACTAGAGGTTGCCCATTGTCACTGTCAAAGGCTAATCCTTCCTGGATCGATAGCTTCCAATCTGACGGTCTCAGCAACTCTTCGACGGTACTCCTGGATTCAGCTAACTCAGGTGCCCACTGTATCTTAGGTCATGGTCCTTGATGATGAACGGCAGTGTTGGTAGCTGCTTGAAGACTTTGGGCTACCAACTTGCCCCAGCAGGCTTCTTCAGCTTTTGGGTCCCTGTGCTGCAAACGAGAGGCCAGTCAGATGGCCTTTGGAATTCTTTTGGCTTGTCTGGGCTTTGGAGACAACTTCTCTTTGAGCAGGACACGGCAGGCACAGTCCCTCTCTTCGCTAGCCACTGGGAACAGCAGGTGCAGTCATCGATGTTGCAGCCGCGCTTTGCTGGACCCTCAGTGCAAAAGGGCAGTCTGTCTTCTGGCCTTCTTCCAAGTCGGTTGAGATCTGAGGTCGGAGTGCCACAGGTGCCCCATTTACGCTCGGAAAGTGCACTCCGGGCAGGATGCGATTGGTAGCCAATGGGCTACCAGGTTCTCTCAGAGTGTGGCATCTGGCTATCCGGGGATGCACCATTCTGGCTATTCCCAAGATGGGGAGGTCCCTTTCTTGATGTACAGTCCTCACTGGCCCAGGAACCCCCAGCTCCCACATCTTGGCAACTTCAGCCTTGATGCTGGCCTTGACCTAGTCAACTATCTATAAATGCTACCCTTGACAGGCAATCTGTCATCGGTGTCCACATCATGAGTACGCCATGTTGTGAGACCTGGGGTCATATAAACCAGTCCAGCAAACTGCTTCAGCTAGTGATAGCAGTCACGTTGTTGCTGGCCTGTCAGTGTGGAGGAGATAACTGCTCACTCCACAGTTCCATCTTGGCATTAGTAGTTAGGAGGTCTGGGAGAGGGTCACTCTCCTCATCCTCACCACCATCTGTTACCATCAGCATGGCGATGTCTGCCCATTCATGGTGTAGCTTGAGCCTATTTACATGCATCACCCTGTGAGGATTCCTGGGAGTAACCAAGACCACCATGGAGGACATTTGGAGCAGTACGTGACAAGCTTCTGGCTGGCCACCAAATATTTGTTTGCCTTCTTCATATACTCTGCACTTCTGGAGTGAAGGCCAAACACATATTCCACTATGTCTTTCTTTGGTTCTTTCAGGGATCTCATCCCTCCTTCCTGAACCAAGCCGAGTGGACATCTCACAGAGTGTTCAATGAACAGCTGAAAGGAACTGAAGCCAGCTCCTTCTTGATTTGAGGGACCTCCCTGGATGGTGATAATAGACATGGGAGGAGGGTGTCTCATATTCTCCTGAGTTCTTCAGGCTAACCCACGATCCTGCCTTCTATGGTTTTGTTGAATCACTCAACTAAACCATTGCCTTGGGGATGATATGGGATGGTGAACTTGTAAGTTACACCACATTCTTTCAACATTGCCTTTAGATAGTCAGGCATGATATTTGTGCCCCTATCTGGGATAACTTCCTTAGGGTACCCAACCCTGGTGAAGATTCCAATGAAGGCTCTAGCCACTGCAGGGACAGTGACTGTCCTAAGTGGGATAACCTCAGGGTATCTAGTGGCATAGATAACGACCACTAGGGTGAACCAGTTACCTGAAGCTCTGGGTGGGTCTAGGGGACAAACAATATCTATCCCCACCCTGTCAAAGGGGATCCTTGCCACTGGCTTGGCAGGTCACACAGGAGCAACAAAACACCTTGACCTTCTCAGACATCTGGTGCCAGTAGAATTGGTTGACTAGCCTTTCCCACATTTTGGTCTGCTCAGACAAGGGGATATCTTGGGTCAGGTGAAGGAAATGACCTGTTTTGGGTCACCCGGGTCACTTAGACCACCTCTCTGCCTTCTGCACAAATGAAGTCAGTCAGATAGAGAATACAAACCAATAATTGTTTATTTCAGATACACTCAGAGTGGAGAACAGTCTGCCCAGTCACTAGGAGTGCTGCAGAGGGACTGACATTAGCAAGCACAAAGATACATTATTTACGTATCATAACAGGGCTAGAACACGCCCATAGTGGAATTTTCCAAGGAGATGCAGATGGACAGTGAAATGCAAAAAAATAAGTTTTGATTCTCCCATCTCACACCTCCCAATTACTGCCCAAGGTCGTTTCACCCTGCTTCCGCCACAGGCAAGTGGGAGAGGGCCTCTATCTAGAGAGGAAGGTATGTACTAATAAGAACAGTCTATTCATCAGTGATGCAAAACTAAACATTGCATAAACAAAACATTACGGAGGCTTTTTCCTCATAAACAGTAAGGAATTAGTTTCTATCATGGTTCAAGATGGCGTCTGAATAGAAAATGATGCCGCGAATGCTAACTTACATAAGGCAATCGCAAACATGAATATTTCTAATGTAACAGACCCTGCTTTTAGCATAAGCTAAACATTTCTTACTAGAAGGTAAACACAACCTATAAGGATATGCAAAACAAAAGCACTTAGGAACATTCCATATTCTCAACATCAGGAAGTGAAACAGTGAGGAGGGAAGAAGTCTCAAAAATCTTGTCATCAATGTTCATCATCTCCTCTATATCCTTCTGTATCATTATGGCAGCATTAGTGTAATGAATATATATCTTCTGTTTTGGGGTGAGAATAGTGGTACATTAAGAGCAACAGAGGGGAAGACACTGGATAAGAACACAGTAAAGTACCAATATCGCAACAAAGTATATCAGTTTTTCAAAAGCCAAGCCCCAATTACCAAAGAGAGACCAACTCCAATTCCCTTGACGTTGTCAAGAATATCTAGTATATACTGGGTAATATTCTTTTCCAAGTTGGTTATTCCAACTACACACTGCTCACCAACTACCGCGCATACACCACCATAAAATTTGTAGTTTGCATCCAAAATATTCTCGGGCCTTTTCATCTCTAGCCATAGCAGTACCACCCAATGTAAAGAGAGAAGAAAGAATATACCCAAAAGTAATAGCATTACTGAAGGTATTGGCTTCAATATATGTCACTCCCTCACAGAACTCCTTTGTCAAAGTTCTTTTGACCCATTTAACTTTAGGCTTTGCACTTTTACAGGGCACCCCCAGAGCCAGTCCCATTCCAAGAGCTACATCCTTTGTACCATTATGGACATTGGAGTATGTCCCATTAGACAAGAAGTAAAACCCCAGGTGTGTATAAACTGGCCTATTGTAATTTACTGCCGAATACCGAGAATTCATCCCAGGAGTACTGGGATCCTCTGGATTCACTAAAGGGAATGTCCTCTTGTATAACACCATTCCAGTACAATTTATATACAATGAAATATCAGTACTGTTGAGAACAGGACAACAGGCCGGATAATGGACTTTCCGGGGAACTGTTAATTCCTTGTAATGCCAACCCGTCAATGTTCTGTTCTGTTCATCCATATAAAAATGTTAACTATTTATTATTGTCACAACCAGGGAAATCCTCTCCTGCCGGATTTCTATGATATAAGCATGGCCCGAATACTCCTCTTACCTCTACAAAATCAGGTGGACGACTATAGGTATAATTCATAAGTGACAATGGATATGCAGTCCACAAACTAGTGACAGATTGAGTGGGGTAACATGCCGTCCCTTCTCCCAAAAACTTCTAATGTGTTTCTAAGAATATATTGCTCGGGTTGCTCTTTTGTTTCTTATCGGGAGATAAACTCACCTGCACCACATACTGGTGCACTCTGATCATTTTCCAAGACCCAGGATATGCCACAAAATATCACCAGCAACAGTACCACAAAGCAACCATTTTTCTTTTTCGGTCCACATCATCATATGCTGTGCAACAAGAACCCTTGGCTGCTCCTCCTCAGCAATATTTCTACCAAAGGTATGCATAGTGAATCACAAAGGGGGCAAGAATTCAAAAAAATGTATAAGTGCCCAGTGTCCTTCAGAGCCTTGCTGATACAGGCTCCTATTGTTCATCAAATACGCTGGCGCTCTTGGGCACCGGCGGTGGAGCATGCTTTGTCCTAAGCTCGTATCCCACGTCGATCAAGATAGTTTACCTTCAGGGTACACTTTGATCTTCCCTAACTAGTGTTCAAACAACTAAAATGAAGTACGCAGAAATTCCTCCCTCATCTCAGCTAATTCCGTGGGTACCATTTACTTCAGTACAACCTATCTTGCACAGTCCATCCCTAGTCTCTTTTCTCCTTACAATTTCCCTAAGCAGAGGGCGCAAATTGTACCTGGTAGCCCCAGCCACTGTATGATCAGTGAAAAGAGGCTCTTGGATAGCCTGTATTTCTGGAGGAACAGCCTCGTTCAACACCTCTGCATTCTCTATCCATCTGTGTCCACGTTAGCTGGGCGTTGCTAAATTGGACGAACTGAGGCACCTGCTCGCTCTCGGAGTCCCCAACACCGTCCTTAACTCAGGAGGGTAGAGGCAAAGGAAGCCTGCGACAGTGAGTTGCATGAACCCAGTTCTTTCGGCCAGCAACCTTTACAGCAGTACGTGTCACCAATAGGACCTGTTTGGGCCCCTTCCAACGCGGCTCCAGACTTTTCTTCGACTGAAAATTATTTACCAAGACTAAATCTCCAGGCTGAATGTCATGGACGGGCCCCTCTGGTATTGGCAGTAGAGAGTCCTGCACCTCTTGGTGAATAGAACATAAACTGTCTGTTAACTGGCCAAGGTAGTCAAGTGACACAGGGTACTCAATATCAGAAAACCTAGGAGGATGCAGGGTGCCCCAGACATTTGCCGGGCGCCCAAACACGACCTTGTAGGGAGACAATCCTGTCCTAGAATGTGCTGTCGGTCGTGTTGACAAAAGTGCTAATGGTAAAGCATCTGGCCATTTTAACCCTCTAGTCTCTTGAATTGTTGCCAATATCATTTTGAGAGTACCATTGCACTTCTCAACCAAACCCGCTGACTGTGGATGATTAGCGGCATGAAATTTCTGCTTCACATGGAGACCCTCACAAATTAATTAAATCACTTTTGCATTAAAATGACTTCCGTTGTCACTCCAGATAACTCTGGGCAAGCCGAAACAAGGAAATAACTTCTTCAGGAGGGGAAACAGCCAACGCGGCAGTTTCCACTCATACATTTAAGCATGCATGCTTTACAACGCATGTGTGGTTACCACGAATAGCCTTTACCACGCATTCCTTTACTACGAGATACGTAGTAAAGGAATGTGTGTTAAAGGCTAAAATTTAAAAAGGGGGCTTGGGGGGGTCTCCCCCCCCCCCCCCCCAAAAAAAAGTGAGAAAGAAAAGGGGGCACCTGTTTCAGTCACGATGTGGAGATAATCGGCGTCGTTAGAGGAAACGGAAAAACACTTCCGCTTCCTCTTGATGACGTGCAATGTCACCTCAGAAGATCTTGGAGAGGAGACGACGTGGAGAGGTAAGGGGAATTTTAGTTTAATAAAATATATATATAGAGATTGAGGGGGTTGTGTTATTTAGGGGTGCGATTTTAGGGTTAAAGGCAGGGGAGGGGTATTTGTTAAAAGGGTTTGGGGGTGGGGAAAATTTACCATGGAAATACCATTATCATGCATAATTTTACAACGAAAATCGTTGTAAAGGTATGTGTGGTAAAATCATTTTCGTGGTAAAGGATGTACGTAGTAATGGCATTTGCGTTGTAACGCATGCGTGGAAAAGGCATGTGTTGCAACGGAATGCGTTGCGACGTCATACAACCCTTCAGGAGTACCTTTCCAGTCGTAATGGCTGTATTCTCTTTAGTGTGGTAAGCCTCAACCCATTTACTGAATGCACATACAACCACCAAAACATACTTAAGATTATTGCAGCTCTCTAACTCAATATAGTCCATTTGAAGGACTTCAAAAGGAAAAGTGGGTGGTGCTAAATTGCCAGGTGGCGTGGGGGTACCCTTCCCTGGGTTGTGCATACCATACAGTATTTCACCAAATGTGCAGCTGCCTTAGAAATATTGTCATTCTGCCATACAGGATCCAACAGCCTATAAATGCCTTTTGCACTAATATGAGCTGGACTATGGGCCATGGTCACCATGGGAAGAACATATGCATCTGGTTACATCCATCTCTGCGTCCCCGATTTATCAATCCAACATCCTTCCTCATTTAAATGTGCTGTACTTTCCTGCCATTCCACTAATTCTTCCATTGTCGCTTCATTGTGGTGCCATGAGAAGTTAGAAACCCCCTCTCTGCCCAGAGTTGCCTAAAATGATGCGCGCCCCTGAAGGCATACTGGCTGTCAGTATAAATGTTGACAACCAGTCCCTCGCTCAATTAGCAAGCAAGGATAGAGCTGCAAGCTCAGCAACTTGCTCCGACTGATAGGGGACTTGTGATGTCTCTACCACCGTGTACAACGTAGTGAAAACATAAGCAGCTGTCTTGGTGCCATCTGGTAATTTAAAACAAGAGCCATCGACATATAGTTCTCCTTGGGGGTCAGATAAGGGAACGTCAGTCAGGTCTACCCGTCCCTTCGTTTCTTCTTCTGTCTGGTAGATACAATCATGCTTATCAACTGCATCATTCTCGGAAAGGAGGGGTAGTAACATGACTGGATTCAGAGTAGCACATCTTTTAATTGTAATGTGTTTAGCAAACAATGTCAATTCATTGCCGGTGAGACGTGTACTGGTGCGGTGCTGTGTCTTCGTCTTATTCAAAAGTGTATCCACAGCATGGGGTACCTTAACTGTGAGGTCAGTATCAAGTACGAGTCCAGCCGATTGCCTGATTAAAACGGTGACAGCCGCGACCGCTCTCAGGCAACTTGCGACGGGATCAAGCACAGCAGAGAAATAGGCACAAGGCCGTTGCTTATCCCCATGTTTTTGTGTTAGGACAGAAAGCGCGCAACCAGCCATCTCATGGACATAGAGCACAAACGGCTTGCCGTAGTTAGGAGTACCATGCACTGGAGCCGAACAAAGCACAGTTTTCAGTTGCTCAAAAGACTGCTGACATTCAGGCGTCGAAGGCGGTAAGTGGACATAATATTGATTTTTTTTTTTTGATTTTTTTTTTATATATCAACATGCTTTAATATCTAGTTTAGTATATCAACAGTACTAAATAGTACTAAATATCGATGTTAAGTATATCGATGTTAAAAATATCGTTTTTATGTGTTGTTAAAAATATCGATGTGTGAAACATCGACTGTTAAAATATCGTTATGTCAAACTATCGTTGTAGTAATTTTTGTTTTGTTATATGTTTGTTTTTGGTATAATAATTAATGGTATAACATTTTTAATTTGTATTTACATTTTTAGGAGCGGGATGTTGGGTTTATAGGGGATAAGGGTTGGGCGTGTTTTAGAATGTTTTTTAAAATATTTACAAACATTTAGAAATTGATAAATTTAATTTCAAATTGTTGTAAAAATGTTGTTTAAATTATGAAATTAAAAGAAATATTTCAAAAATTGAAATTTGTTTTATTATTGTTATATTGTTTTTAATTTGAATAAATGTGTGTATTTCCGTATATTTTTGGTTACATTTGCTATAAAATTATTGAGAATTTTTTTTTTTTTGTCTTTTTTATAATTTTTTAATTATTGAGTTTAGTGGATGAGTTATATTGAATTAGTTTCAAACAAATATCTCAGTTCTTTGAAATATTTAATATTTTCAATTTGTCCCAAAACTAATAATTAATAGATATTATTTGTGTTTTACAATAATTATATATGTGAAATTGTAAATAATATTTAATATTTTTAAATAATTTACAAATTTAAATAAAAAATATAAATACGTTTAAAAATTATATACCAAATTATGTATTATGTTTCATTATTTATAAATATAATGTATAATGAAAACATATTAATTTTTTTAAGAATATATATTCAAATTCAAAATTGTAAGTTTTTATAATTGTGAATACAAAAGAAAATATGTGTTATGTATAGTATCTTCCCTGATGTAATATTAATTGGAGTGGGAATAGTAGGTTATATATGTTTAGTGTCCAGCACCTTCTCTGATTTAATACTAATTGGAGTGGGAATAGTAAATAATATATGTTTAGTGTCCAACACCTACCCTGATTTAATATTGACTGCAGTGGGAATAGTACATTATACATCTTTAATGTCCAGCACCTTCCCTGATTTACTACTTACTGGAGTGGGAGTAGTAAATTATATAGCTCTAATGTCCAGCACCTTCTCTGATTTAATACTAATTGGAGTGGGAATAGTAAATAATATATGTTTAGTGTCCAGCACCTTCCATGATTTATTACTTACTGAAGTGGGAATAGTAAATTATATATGTTTAGTGTCCAGCACCTTCCCTGATTTTATACTAACTGGAGTGGGAATAGTGAATTATATATGTTTAATGTCCAGCACCTTTCCTGATTTAATACTAGCTGGAGTGGGAATAGACAACTATATATGTTTAGTGTCCTGAACCTTTTTTAATTTAATACTAACTGGAGTGGGAATAGTAAATTATATATGTTTAATGTCCAGCACCTTCCCTGATTTTATACTAACTGGAGTGGAAATAGAAAATTATATATGTTTAATGTCCAGCACCCTCCCTGATTTAATTCTAACTGGAGTGGGAATATTAAATCATAGATGTTTAGTGTCCAGCACCTTTTTTAATTTAATACTAACTAGAGTGGGAATAGTACATTATATATGTTTAATGTCCAGCACCTTCCCTGATTTAATACTAGGTGTGGTGGGAATAGTATATTATATATGTCTCATGCCCAGCACCTTCCCTGATTTAATACTAACTTGAGTGGGAATGGTACATTTAGGTGCCGATTCCGATCCGGGTCGGAAAGCACTCTGACCGAGCCGGATCCGGAGTGTTTTCCGACCGAGCCGGAGTTCTGCAGAACGACCGAGCGAGTACGATGCGGCTGTATGCTGCCGGACTCGGTTCGGTCGGACTACCATAGAAGTCAATGGGAGCCGGTCGTACGACGCGTACATAGGCTCCCATTGACTGAATGGGTACGTCTCGCGCAACGACGCCCCTACAGTGGGTACGCATTGGTGCCATCTGCACCGTACATGCCTGTGTTGGGGGGACCCTTGGGTGTCCCCCTGTGTCTGAGTCGTAGGGCTGCGGGTGACAGGGGGTCCGACGCGGACCCCCAAAGGCAACCACCCGGACGTTTTGCGAGCCAGCCACTCCGGCTCGCACCGGCTGACCGATGCGTGCATCGTACTGGCTCAGTCGTAATCCGCATCCATTGCACGCCACGGTTGGCTTACGACCAAGACGTACGGAGTGGTTCGGACCCGGAAAAGACTCGGTCAGTGAATTTCACGTAGCTCGCATCGTACTTGCTCGCTCGTACAGCTGTTCGAGTCGGGTGGAAAACACGCGTACGACCAGATCACGTTCGGTCCCTAAATATGTTTAATGTCCAGCATCTTTTTTGATGTAATACTAACTGGAGTGGGAATAGTAAATTATGTATGTGTATAGTTTTGTGACCTAAAAAAATACATAGGGTAAAATGATAAAATATAAATTTATATATATATATATTTATTAAAGGCATATTATTTCATATAGTACATGGAGTTAAAATGTATTTGTTAATGTAAAATGAAACAATAATAAATAAATGAGACAATGTTTCTTTATTGTCAATCATATAGTAATGATGAAAAAAATATTTTATTAAGTGTACATTGTAACACATAGAGAAAATAAATACAATCTTTATTTTTCAGATATAAAACATTTGTGACGTGTACACATTTATATTTAATAAATGTACAAAGAAATGCTTTTAACATTGTTAAAGTTTTTAGTACAGTTATGTGCACTTTGTAACATGAAAACATTTAGTTTTACATTGCTTTTGAAATATTTGTTTGAAAAAACAGTTTTACATTTTTATTTTGTATTCTGAACATTTTCCATTTTGTTACATATACTGAAAATTGTTAATATGTATTTTTTCACATGTTTTTAATACAAACAGTTTTTGGAAATATATTACTTTAACATATAATAATACATTGTAATTAACATTATATAGATTTATTTAATAGAAACATTTATTAAAATAGGTATACATTTTTTAATATTTATTAAATTTAGTAGATATTTTTAATAAACGTATATCACATGTATAAGTATGGAATTATAATAATTATTATATGTTTTACAATATTTATTATTATAATTTTACAAAGAAGAAAAACATTTACATTACTTTTGTACTATAGGTTATATATTGTATTTTTACAAAACATTTTAGCAATGTATTATTAATGTTATAACAGGTTTTTAAAGAAATACATACATTTTTAATATTTAAAGCAGCCATATTTGTTGAAAGCTTGTATTTTGTAACCGCTCACGTTTGTTTTGGGTTATTTCTGAAGGGAGAAGCTCGCGGTTGGAAGCTGCATCGCATCGAGGAAGGTAAGTTTAATTTTCTTTATTTAAACTATAGTTTTACTTTAATTTCAAGGTAGTTAGGTGGTAGGTAATGTGTGTAGTGTTAGGTTTTTGGAGTTGTAGTGTTTTTTATGTGTAAGTTAGGTTTTAGAGATATGTCGACCGTTAATTTTGCGGCCTAGGTTAGAAAGGTTTAAATAAGTGAGAATATGTTTGAATATGGTGCGAATAATGTTTGGAATAATAATATGTTATACTTTATGTGTATGTTTGTGTGGGTGGGATTGTTCGTGTTTTCTTACAGGTTTTGGTCGTGAGAAGTGGCAGTTACAAGAAGATTGCGTTTTTTTTGGTTAAGGAAGTGTGCATTAGTTTAATCAACTAATCATTTTATTACACTTCATGTTTTCCTGGAGCGTTTCTTTTTTTTAAAACCTTTTTCGGGAATTTTTATTGTTGATCGTTTGGAGTTATGGACGGAGGATTACTTTTGAAACAGTTGGATTTTTCCATTTTTGGGGGGGATTTTTTGGTTCACTTAGTATTATGATATACATGGGCTTAATTACAAGAGTTGGGATTTCCTTTCTTCAATCAATCAATTAATCAATCAATCAATCAATCATGACATTTGTATAGCGCGCTACTCACCCGGGAGGGTCTCAAGGCGCTGGGGGAGGGGTAGGTCACTGCTCGAACAGCCAGGTCTTGAGCTGCTTCCTGAAGGAGAGATGGTCTTGGGTTCGCCGAAGGTGGGTGGGGAGGGAGTTCCAAGTCTTGGCTGCCAGGTAGGAGAAGGATCTTCCTCCGGTGGTGGCTTTGCGGATGCGTGGTATGGTGGCGAGTGCGTGGCTGGTCGATCATAGCTGGCGGGTGGGCGTGTAGAAGGTCATGCGGTCATTGAGGTACTTGGGGCCCAGGTTGTGGAGGGCCTTGTGTGCGTGGGTGAGGAGTCTGAACGTGATTCTCTTGCTGACGGGGAGCCAGTGCAGGTCTCTCAGGTGTCCGGTGATGTGGCTGTGTCAGGGGATGTCGAGGATGAGTCATGCGGAGGCGTTCTGGATGTGTTGGAGTCTTTTTTGGAGTTTGGCGGTGGTTCCGGCGTAGAGGGTGTTCCCGTAGTCTAGTCGGCTGGTGACGAGTGCTTGGGTGACGGTCTTCCTGGTTTCCGTGGGGATCCATCTGAAGATCTTGCGAAGCATGCGCAGGGTGTTGAAGCACGAGGATGAGACGGCGTTGACTTGTCTGGTCATTGACAGGGAGGAGTCCAGGATGAAGCCCAGGTTTTGTGCGTGGTCCGTTGGTTTGGGAGCGGTGCCCAGGGCTTCAGCTACAGAAACGGTAAGTTATTTTAATTATTTATTGTGGGAGGGAAATGTTAATAATAGTAGTGTTATTGTGTTTTATATTTTCAGAAATAAAATTAATATGTCAATATATATTTATGGTTTGTAAATAAATATCTTTGACAAATTATTTAAATTTGTGAAAATATAAAAATTATATATATATATTTACTTTGATTTTGGAGATGAGTATTTGGATAATTTGTTAATCTTTAAATTAAAGTAGGTTTTTGGCTATTGTTTATATGTATTCTAGGCCTCTTTTTGTTGGATATAGCTTTACTTTATATTGTAAGTATTCAAACGTGTTGAGTTTGTTTGGTAAGTTTGGAGCCTATTTATGTTACAGATTGCTCCATTCTTAATTGTTGGTAGCTCTGTTCTTTTTGGATAGATAGTAGGAGTTTTTGTAGAGTAGGTGGAGTTCTGCCTCTTGTTGCTTGGAAGGCATTATGCCATCCTTCAACAGCATTGTTTGTTTTTGCCTCTTTATTTAGGGGGTGATTAGGATGGCGGGTGGACTTTAGTCTGTCCGCCATCCCCGAGGTGCTGGGACTGGCTGCCATACATGCAGCGGTCCCGCACCGCTAATTAGGATGCAACCGCCACCCTGGCGGTCGCATTCCACATTGCTGACATTGCGGCGGGTGCGGCTGTAAGCAGCACCCACCGCAATGCCAAAGTGCCATGTTGTGCATTCCCATGCACAACGTGGCAGGCACCGCGCGGTCCCTGCCACCTTGTGCATGGGAATAAAGTGAACCCCCCAACCCCGAGGGCCCACAATGGGCCCCCAATGCAATTCCCCGCCAACATTTCCATGGCTGCTTGAGACCCAGCATCCTAATATGGAGCAAGCACCACCATATTGAGGCCCAAGTCCGCCCGGCCAGCAATCGGAACGATTGCCGACCGGCAGAAAAGTGGCGGACACACTTTGCGTCCGCCACGATACCACTACCTTTATAATATGGTGGAGCGTAAATCAGGTTAGGATGGCGGGTGGATCACCGCCGGCGGTGGCGATCCGCCCGCCATCCTAATGGCCCCCTTAGTGTGCTGTGGTATACATTCCACCATGGAATGTGGTATTTAGGTTTCGTTCTGTGTCCAGATCTGTGGAGTCTTCCCACCCAGGTATTCTCAAAATAGTCTAGAAGTGGACTTTGGGGGTCATTAGGATGGTGGAAGGACAGCCACCGCCAGGCCAGCAATCTTTCAGCCATAACACAGGCTATTCCCACCGCCGAATTAGGATGGTGTTGGGAATCCCAAAATGTCCCCGGCGGATGGAAAGTCGGTCTGCCACGGTTCCGCAAGGCGGTCCTCTTTCTGTCAGGTGAATCTAGGCGCCTATTAAACGCGTAGGGAGTACGAACTACAACTTCCAGAACCCCCGCCGGTGGATGGGCGGGGCGTCCTCGCTATTACGCAACAGCGCGATCGATCCGCGCACGTAATCCTGTTGTTGTCCGAGCCGTGAGGATTCACGGCTTTCAAGTTTCCCCGCGCACCACGTTGGAGGAGCAACTGCGCTGATAGCAGCGAGACTGCGAGAAAAAGGACTTTCAAGGAGACCGCGCGTGGCAGGAGCGCTGCCGTCTCCATTGCTGACGAAGGAATGTTGTGTTAGGAGGGTAGGGTGCTGACGCTGAATGAAGCGCTGTGCTGCTCCGCCTTCTGGCTCCTCGCTGCTTCGTGACCCCAGAAGTTGTGGGACCGGGAAGGGCAGTGGAGAGCGCTGACGTAAGCGCGCTCCTGCCCACATAAAGATTCTGTGGCCAGGTTTATTTCCCGTCGTGGGAGCTGACGAAGGGCAGTGTAGAGCGCTGACGTAAGCACACTCCTGTCCCCATTGGGATTCTTTTGCTAAAGCCTACAGTCAACCGTTGGAGCAGACGAACAGATACAGGGAAGTCCTTCTCTTGGTTTCCTTTTTACTTCCTTTTGTCTGAATTTGGCTTCTTGGAATCTCTCTCCTTGATGTACTGGTGCTTCCTTGACTTTACTTAATTTCCTTTGATGTATTTTGGCTGGCTCTAGTTTTCAAAATCAGGAGATGCCCCAAAGGCATACGAGAAAGACATCGTATGACCTCCCCTGGTGACGTATGTTAGATTCAAGCAGGAAAGGAATGAATACGGGTATGTAGGAGGCAGAACGCTTGTACATTTGATTGCTAGAGTAATTGAGTTACGACTCCCCAGGTAAAGGACAGGGATAGTGAGACCATATGAGAGTAGCAGAAGAGTTTAGGTATTGTATTAACCGTGTGTTCTTTTGTTACAGGTCTCCCTCTCCCCGCTGTTCCTACCCTAATTCCTTTCCCTCGCCTGATTGCCTTAATACTCTGTGTTGCATTATTCAGAGTTAGGGACGTCGGGAGGTGGAACCCTTTGTGCTTCGTCCGGATCCTAAGGAGTCACAGCGATTCTGACACTTTCGCCCGCATTGCGCAACCAAAACACAGGCCAGCATTGCGGCGGTGCCCATTAGGAAATCCCTTTCCGCCGCAAAAATACAGGTGGCGGCTAGAATCGGGGGCCCGTTGCATGCCCCCTCTGTGTTGGCACCCCCCTGCATTTTGCTGACCTGCATGGCTGGCACTGCGTGGTGCCTGCCATGCATTGCAGGGAAATGCAGTGCATGCCAATTTGCCATTGCGAACTGTGCTGCATCCAGCAACACCGTCCGCAATGTTAAGGGCCCGGGTGGCGCCCACCAGTATGCGGGGTGCATCCTAATGTGTGGTGGGACCGCTGCACGACTGGTGGGCGGTCCCAGCACTGCAACGATGGCGGGCGGACTGATGTCCGCCCGCCATCATAATGAGCCCCTTAGTTTTTGTTCATTTTACTGATAGTATGGACTTTCTATCAATAAGTTGTAGTGTTCGGCCACGTCAGGAACAGGGACGTAGGCCAGTGCTATACGTTTTTTTATTTGATATGTGAAGGAGCTATTTGTTGCATATTCAACACTTAGGGGTCGATGGCGGTCGGAAAAGCATCCAGACCACAGTGGTAGCGGAAATTAACCGTCCGCATGTACCGCAGCAAAACCGGCTGTCAGATTAGGATGAACCGCCAGAAAAATCCGATCGCCGCTGACGGTTTCCACGCAACTCCGCTGGGAACTTCCGGAACAGCTGAAAATTCATCCGCGGCGGTCGGAATTGCTGGGGAAAGACCAAAACCCACCGTTAGACCAGCAGAATGACCACAAGTGAAATTGCGATACGATGGCGGTGCCAGCGGAGCGATTAGTTGTTTCCAACCGCCGTGATCGCAATAAATAATGTAGGGGAGAGCGGGCAGAAGGGCTGTTGCATTCTGACCGCTGTGGTCACGCCAAAGAGTGATGGCGGTCGAAAGCAACCACACAACAAGCCACCAAGTGTGGCTGTATATCTGGCTCAGCCTAAAAAACACCTAACACACCCCAATGACACTTCCCGATGGCAAGTAAAAAATACAAATCCAAGGTCAACCCACACAACACACCTGACATGAATACTCTATTTTGACCCACCCACATAGCTGAGTATAAAACCAGCCCCTTCTCTGCCTAGAATCCTTGCACAACTCCACAACTGAAGGACCCAACCCCACAACACAAAGGAGAGGCAAATAAGCACACATCACACCATCACAACCACACACACCACACACATCACCACCACCACCTTCACACCTGCACCTTTTACCCATTTGCACATCACACACCATGTCAGAGAAGAAGATGCCCAAATTCACTGACAATGAGTTGTCCGTGATGGTAGATGAGGTAATCAGATCAGAACCACATTAGTTTGGAAGCATGGTCCAACAGACACCAGTAGCCACAAAAAATCAAATGTGGGCAAGGATTTAAACAAAGTCAATGCAGTAGGGACCACCCCACGCACCCTGAAGGACATCAAGACGAGGTGGCATGACCTCAAGACCAGGGGGAAAGAGTGTGCCAACAAGAACCATGAGCTGTCTAAAAGGACTGGTGGTGGTGTCGTACTTTGCAATTTGGGACCGCGTAGGAGGCAGGGCCCTACCCCTGTCTATCCCGGCATTAGTGAACCGCGAATGGTTAATGCGGTATGTACAAGTGCTTTGTGTAACGTTTTAGCTATGAATGCACTGTGTATACGCTATTATACATCACTACGTGGGTTCCATTTAAGAGCGGTGGCCATCTTATGGTTGCCCTCACATAGGCTACATGTTATGAAGCAAATACGGGCCTTTTAGAGCACATGTGCCTTTCTTTGACTTTTCTGTGACCTGGGCAGCTTGGCTCCGCTGCCCCAGGTCAGTCCGGTCTCACGAGTTCCTCGTCCTCTGGCCACCTGTGATTAGCATCAGGGCTTGACACACCATAAAGCCTTTACATTAAACACGAGCCTCCAGCTAATCTCTTTCTCACCTGACTGTTCCTGCTTTATGGCTTGTTTTCCAAACAGGAGATGCTCATGTTTATTGGGGCCTATCGATATCTGATGTGGGATCTGAGCCTTGCTGGGTAAATAATTGCAGGCTGGATTAACTGGAATGTGGGATGGTCATCATGACTCTGCCTTTTCGTTTGTAATGTATACTTTATATGGCCATATCGTAAACCAAGGAATGTGTGCCTGAAGCAGGATATTTTGTATTTAAGGAGAAGCCCGTTTCTGTGATTTTTAGCAGTCTCCTGAGAACATACACGCTGTTGTACTTCTAGGATACCTGTAATTGGTCTGCAGCCAATAAACTGATCTTTGACTTCACCCAGAAGACTCTGTGTTTCTGTAGGTCTGAAACAGGAAGAACCCGAAGTCATAGGGTGTGTTCCCCTGCACCGCTGGGCTTAAAATTCCCAGTACTTCAGTGGCCCTCCCATTCCACCACTAAGATTCACCAAATGGGAGGAGAAGGTGCTTGCCACACTGCATCCAGAGAGTCTCACAGGAATACCTGGGGGAGTGGAGGCTGGTAAGTACCAACAAATGTTATGTTATGTTATGTTATTATAACTTATAGAGCGCACGATTACCTTGCGGTGTCCTGGCGCTAAGCACTGCCAACCTAACTATAACAGGGAACTAAAACTGGGAAAAAAACCAAGTTTTAAGATGTTTTCTGAAGAAACCAAACTCAGAAGAGCTTCTTAGCATCAACGGGAGTTCATTCCAGATCTTGGAAGCACTGTATACAAAACTTCTGCCTCCCCAATTGGCTTTCCTAAACCGGGGTGTTTGTACTAGTTTGGCCTCAGGGGATCTGAGCGTTCTACTAGGGACATACCAGAAAAACTTTTGTCTTAAAAACTCCGGACCAATGCCATTCAAAGCCTTAAACACTATGCACGCAGCCTTGAAACCTGCTCTCAAACGAATAGGGAGCCAGTGCAACTTCTGTAGTTCGCCCTTGACTGACACCGTCCTAGGAGTCCGCGTCAGCAATCTTGCGGCAACGTTTTGAATAACCTGCAGACGATTTTGATGTTGCATCTGCATATTAACATACAGACTGTTGCAATAATCAAGACGTGATAGGATGAGTGCCGTCACCACAGTTCTGAGGCAACCCTCCGAAAGATATGGTCTAATTTTCCTGATCATTCTAAAGACCAGGGAGCATCCCGATGTCACCTTGCTTACCTGGTCCCCCAAAATAAGTTTGTCGTCCATCATCACAACCAAGTTTTTAACTTTCCTGCAGGGTGAGGGACATGGACCAAGCATGTCCGGCCACCAATCGGGTGTCCACATCAGAGGGTTATTGCCAAATCTCATAACCTCTGTTTTGGCCGAGTTTAACTTGAGGCAATTTGCCGACATCCACCTAGAAATGGATCCCATGCAGTCTGAAAAACGAACCCCATTTTCCTTTTCAGTTCCCTCCATCGCGGACAGCACGATTTGAGTGTCGTCTGCGTAGGAGGTAAGCTGAAACCCAAAGGATCTGATGATGCCAGCCAGGGGTGCCACATAGATATTAAATAAAGTAGGGCTGAGGGAGGAGCCCTGCGGCACCCCGCATGGTAGGGAGAAGGGTTCGGAAGTGTCTCCATTTAGTGAGACTGTTTGAGATCTGTCCTTCAAAAAGGAGTGTAGTAGATTCCATGCCTGACCACCTATCCCGATCTCCGAAAGCCTATTCATCAATACCTTATGGTGAACGGTATTAAAGGCCGCAGATAGATCTAATAAAATCAGCATCGCACACCCTCCTTTGTCCATCACTTCTCTTATCTCCTCTGTGGATTTGAGAAGTGCCAGCTCCGTGCTGTGATGAACTCTGAAACCATATTGAGAATGGTCAAGAGAGTTTTTGTCCTGAAGAAAATCACTAAGTTGCCTGTTCATGGCTTTTTCTACCATTTTGGCAGGGAGGGGGAGTCTAGAGATAGGGCGATAGTTGGTTGGATCCTTAGGATCCAAGGACTGTTTTTTTAGAAGTAGAAATACTGACGCCTTTTTCCAGGAGCTAGGAAAAGTTCCAGTACAAAACATGTCGTTAAACAGGGGAGTCAAAACACTGCAGATGGTATCCGAGATCTGCTTGATAATCCAGGCGGGGCAGGGATCAGTAGGAGCGCCTGATTTAATGTTAGTCATAAGTTTGTTAGTGTCATCAGAATTCAGATGTAAGAAATGATAAAAAGTACTATCTGACGGATGAGAGATTTTGGAACTTAAGTTGTTAAAAGTTTTGTCAATCTGTTCTGAGAGGGAGAGAAAGATAGATTCCACTTTTGCCTGGAAACAAGTAGCAATGGTATTGCAGAAATCCGGGGCGACAGGAACATTAGGCGTCCTGGGGTTAGATAGTTTGATTACTGTTTTAAAAAGCTCCTTAGTGTCTGATTTAGCTTTCGTGATTTGCGACGAAAAATATTCCTTCTTAGCTAACAGGAGGGATTGTTTGTATCTGGAAATAGTAAGTTTGTATTCTAATCTGTCGGTTGAATCATAGTTCTTCCTCCAAATTTTTTCGGCCCGTTTACATGATAATTTTTTGTCCCTAAGTTTACCTGAATACCAAGGGGCAGTAGATAGTGCCCTTTTCGGTATCCATATTTTAGGGGGAACTAATTTAAGACAGGCGTCATTTATCCAGCTGTTGTAAAAGCAAGTTGCTGCATCAGGATCCTGTGGGACTTCATACATTGAGTCAATGAGCATAGATTCCAGGTGTTTAACATCTAGCTTTCCCCAAGCCCTAGTAGTGATTTCCTTCTTTTGTTCGGAGCCCCTCCTCACATGGTTTAGCTCGAAGGTGACTACAAAATGGTCAGACCAAGTGATCGGGAAAACAGAGATGTTGGTCAGATCACAGTTATTAGAAAATATCCCATCTAAAGTATGTCCCTTCGAGTGGGTGGGAGAAGAGACCAGTTGTTTAAGGCCGTCTAAGGCGATAATATTGTTCAATCTAGCTGTGTCTGGGTCTTCAGATTTGTCCAAGTGGAAATTAAAATCTCCAAGTACCACAAATGTTTCTTGACTCAATCCATCTTCAAGCATCAAGCTTAGTGAGTTTAAAAAGTCGTTCTTCCCACCGGGGGACGATAGATAAGAGTCCCTTTCAAAGGTTTATAAGAAGCTGAGAAAATCTTAAAGGACAAAGCTTCACATCCCAGGTCATGAACAGGTACGAAATGAGGGGTCAGTGAGTCATGGTATATCACTGCTAGCCCTCCACCCCTTTTATGAGTTCGATCCAGTGAATAACACCGGTAGCCAAAAGGAGTAGCTTTCACAAGGTCAGGACCTGACGATGTATCCAGCCATGTCTCCGTAATAAATGCCAGCTTGATATTCTTTTCCTCCAACAAGAGAGCGCATTCTTCTGAATGTTTTACTAGCGATCTAGCATTAAATAATGAGCATTTTAGAGTGTCCCCTCCATTACCCTTATCTGATGCCTGAGAGTAGACCTTATGTTTAATTGGAAGGTTTAACAACCTAGGCAACTGAGTAAAACAACCCTTGCATATGTGGTTCCCATCATATCTGTCTAAGACCTTTCCAGTTCCGTAAAGAGAAGCTGGAGACAGTTTATGACAGTGTGAGCCCTTAGCAGCAGAGTCCCAGCTAAGCATATCCTTACCTGAGTAGACAATTCTCCTCGTTAGCATTAGCGTGGAGGAGCTAGGGGGAAAGGCCCTGCGCCCGGCCAGAGCGCAGACGGGCTTGCCTTCGGCGCGCCCGCTGCACGCGGCCACTGCGCGGGCGCGACAGCATGCTCCTTATGAATGCCCCCTGAAACCACTAGACCGCTAACCGGCGGAAGTGGTTACCTCGTTTCAGGAAGTAAGATTTTTACAAAAAAGTGCAAGTGCCTAATGATTCCCCAAGCACCACTTAAAATTAAATGATTAAAAGCTAAGCGTTATTTTAAAAAACAAGTCCGCTAAAATCTCGCAATATCCAAATATCTCTAATCAAATTCCGGGTAGCGCCACCAGCGAGCGTTCAACACAGCTTCGCTCGGTGGGCAGTGCTGCGCGGGCGCGACAGCATGCTCCTTATGAATGCCCCCTGAAACCACTAGACCGCCAACCGGCGGAAGTGGTTACCTCGTTTCAGGAAGTAAGATTTTTACAAAAAAGTGCAAGTGCCTAATATTCCCCAAGCACCACTTAAAATTAAATGATTAAAAGCTAAGCATTATTTTAAAAAACAAGTCAGCTAAAATCTCGCAATATCCAAGTTTCTCTAATCAAATTCCGGGTAGCGCCACCAGCGAGCGTTCAACACAGCTTCGCTCGGTGGGCAGTGTCTCCCATTACACTGCTATGTACTGTCTTGCACAACTAGAAAGCTACACTTCCTAGACCCAAATGCACTTACGTACAACACACTCTTCCCAACACACGTCTCACATATCTAACATTTCCTTCCTCTGAATCACCTCAAAACTAGCTAGCAATATTTCCATGGGGGCTTGTGGGCAGGCAGCCATCACTACAACTCCCACCAGGCCCCCTTGTCCCACAGCTGAGCAGGATGGAGCACTCCCCCCCCCCCCCCCCACAACCATGTGGCAGCCATTGCATAGTTTTCCTCAAATGTACAGGTAGGTAGCCATCTTAACAGGGAGAGGTGTTTGTGGGTGGGAAGACAGCACTCCAAATCCCACCAGGTCCCCTTGTCCCACGGCTCAGCAAGATGGAGCACTGCCCCCACCCATAACCATGTGGCAGCCATTGCATTGTGCTCCTCAAACTTACAGGTAGGTAGCCATCTTAACAGGGAGGGGTGTTTGTGGGTGGGAAGCCAGCACTCCAAATCCCACCAGGCCCCCTAGTCCCACAGCTCAGCAGGATGGAGCACTCCCCCACCCACAACCATGTGGCAGCTATTGCATTGCTCACCTCAAACTCACTGGTAGGTATCCTTCTCATGCTCTCTTGTCTCACCCCTGACCAGGATAGAACACTCCCCCCCCACCCAAGAGCCATGTGTAACCTATTCCCTTCCTCTGCTCTACTTCACAGGTAGGTAGCCATCTCAACAGGGAGGGGTGTTTGTGAGTGGGAAGCCACCACTACAACTCTCACCAGGCCCCCTTGTCCCACAGCTCAGCAAGACAGAGCACACCCCACAGCCAGAACCATGTGGTAGCCATTGCATTGCTCTCCTGAAACTTACAGGTAGGTCGCCATCTCAACAGGGAGGGGTGTTTGTGGGTGGGAAGCCAGCACTCCAAATCCCACCAGGCACCCTTGTCCCAAAGCTTAGCAGGATGGTACACTCCTCCCACTCATAACCATGTGGCAGCTATTTCCCTCCACTGTGTCACCGAACAGGTAGGTAGACCGTGCATGCACCCTGCCATCCTTCTCAAAATGCATGGAGGCATATGACCACACCAGCCCTCACATGTCATGAAACTTGGCATAGATCCAAAAGCCACATCCAGCATGCAGACAGCTAAGCATACGTAACTGTCACAGAAATTAAACTTTGACTCACCAAGTCACATGTAGAAGAAATTCAGGGCGCAATCATGCACAGCACAGAATGCAATGTGTAAGTGCCATGGTGTTAGAGCATGAAGGCCTATATGAACACAAAACATGCATAGTCAATCAGACAAACAAAGTAAAGTATATGATATGAAAAAGGTATGTATAACATTACAATGGCTAGTTCTTGCTTAGCTGAAAGTGATTCCATGCAGAGCAAATCAAAAAGACGCATCACATAAAGTTAATGTGCTGCAAGTCGTTAGATGACGATATGACCTTGTAATCACACAATCTGTATGTGGCACATAGTTTCTTTTTACATGTCACACCATAGACAAGTAATGTATGTACCTCAACATCATGTCATGATGCTCAGTATCTTGCAGTCATACCAAGTGATTGCAATGTAGTGTGTGGTGTATCACATGTAACATCCAAGCTTGTGGAGTGCACTTCAATAACCATTTGACCACTGTTCAACAGGAGATCTGCAAGCAACTGCAACTGAAGACAACACCAACCTACCAAACTACAGAGCCAGTCTCCCCAACCCCAGAACATAAATGTGCGGATGCAGACTCCCTACTTTTCTTGGATGAGGAGAAACAACCTGGCCCATCCGGATTTCCAGGGCGCACCTCGTCTCAGGCATTCATTGTCCCCACTTCTACCAACACAGCAAGAAAAACAGCGTTGACCCCTGCTACAACGACCTGTGCGGCCTCAACCACCACCATCACCACTGCTGCCTGCAACACTCTCCCTGCCTCAGTGGTTACCAACACCACAACACGATCAGAGGAGGCCAGGGAGAGTTTGCGGGTGCGTTGAGTGCCAACACCACAGGTCCTGGTCAGCAGGGCAAGTGGGAGGGCAACTGGGGGACAAATACAGGAGGACACTTGGACCGAAGCCCTGGTCACCATCACCAGAGTCCTTGGGGCATATGAGTAGACCCAGGGACAGATGGGCCAGGTTGTGGAAGAAGTGCGTGACCTCTGCCTGCTGCGGAGGTCCATGGATACGCGTATGGGCCAACTTATGGACCTCATGGGCCAGCTTGTGGGTGTTCTGAGGGATAGACATGCGGCCCAAATGACAGCTCGACCCCCCTCCAGTGGCCCGCATGCTGATACTCCCACCACCTCAGCTGCGGCCACAGAGAGGAGTGAGCTGCAACAAAATGACTCCTCAGACACAGCTGAGACCGCAGCAGAGGCTCCCCTGCCAAACGCACAAGGGGCAGTCTAAGAAACAGCAGGGGAGGATCACGTGGCAATGCACCTTCGAAACGCTAGTCGCTGAGCCAGCCATGATGGCACCTGTGTTCCCCTGGATGGATTTAGGCCCAGATCGCTGTACTGGGATGAATGTATGACATTGTTCTGCATTCTGTCCATCAACTGTTGTTTTTGCATTTGTCACCCCGAGTGGGACGGGTATGCTCAGACGTGAGTCCCGTGCTCTCCATGCCACTGGAATCAAGCTATCCTGGCTGAAGAGGGGTGAAACCCCGAAACCGGTCCTAGGATGCTTGATTCCAGTCCAGGGAGGACCTGGCTTGGCAGTTCGGGCTGGACTGTTCCCATGAGGCACAAGGTCAAGACTGATTTGCATATGGCTGGGTTCAAACTGGAATGGCATGGTGAGCAAAAAAACGATGGATTTAGGCCCAGATCTCTGTACTGGGGTGAATGTATGACATTGTTCTGCATTTTGTCCATCAACTGTTGTTTTTGCATTTGTCACCCCTAGTGGGACGGGTATGCTCAGACGTGAGTCCTGTGCTCTCCATGCCACTGGACTCAAGCTATCCTGGCTGAAGAGGGCTGAAACCCTGAAACCGGTCCTAGGATGCTTGGTTCCAGTCCAGGGAGGACCTGGCTTGGCAGTTCGGGCTGGACTGTTCCCATGAGGCACAGGGTCAAGACTGATCTGCATATGGCTGGGTTCAAACTGGAATGGCATGGTGAGCAAAAAAACGATGGATTTAGGCCCAGATCTCTGTACTGGGGTGAATGTATGACATTGTTCTGCATTCTGTCCATCAACTGTTGTTTTTGCATTTGTCACCCCTAGTGGGACGGGTATGCTCAGACGTGAGTCCTGTGCTCTCCATGCCACGGGACTCAAGCTATCCTGGCTGAAGAGGGCTGAAACCCTGAAACCGGTCCTAGGATGCTTGGTTCCAGTCCAGGGAGGACCTGGCTTGGCAGTTCGGGCTGTACTGTTCCCATGAGGCACAGCGTCAAGACTGATTTGCATATGGCTGGGTTCAAACTGGAATGGCATGGTGAGCAAACAAATGATGGATTTAGACCCAGATCTCTGTACTGGGGTGAATGTATGACATTGTTCTGCATTCTGTCCATCAACTGTTCTTTTTGCACCTCTGTTCCCCTTGACATTGAATTTGTTGACTATCCTTATCCACATTGGCCTGTTGATGTCAGGAGTCTGTGTGACTATATCTATGTGGTGACTACTCTATTTGTCTCATTTACCATCACTGACAACTCATAATTTTACTTTGCACAATTTCGTAAATGATCACTTCTCTGTCACAAATACTTGTTGTAAATAAACACACTTTACACTCCTATGTCTTTGTGTCAGTTCCATGTTTATCACAGTATGTACAAAGTCAACTCAGATTCCAATGTACCACAAGCTCTGATTGTGACGAGGCATTGAGAGCGTGAAGGGACTTAGAAAGACACAAGAGAATGAGATTTTCTTTTCAGGTGATGCCATTACAGCTAGAACACACCACTAGTCATCAACGTACACAAACCAGTCCACATAACAATGAGCAACAACATCAACAAAGACATGAGGTACCTGGATATAAATACCCTGTGCCACACACATCAGCCATTAGCACAGAGCCAACAACCGCCAGCAGTTAAAAAGATCTATGCCTTGCCACTACCATCAAACACAACAGACAATGTCCTTGTTGTATAATGTCACTTACACTTAAGGGAAGTTGTTGTCGATGAGCTGTTGACGCAGGTCAACACCTTCCTCTTCTCCACTATCGACATCACTGGGCATGTGTGCATTTGCAGGGGGGGCATCTGCTGCTCATCATCGTCCACGTGCAGGGGGATATCTTTGCGCAAGGCCAGGTGGTGGAGCATGCAGAATGCAACCTTGATCTGACACACCTTTTGGGGAGAGTAGAGTAGTGCACCTCCGCTCTTGTCCAGACACCGAAATCTAGACTTCAGAAGCCCAAAAGTACGCTCCACCACACGATGTGTCCTCCCATGTGCATCATTGTAGCGGACTTCACCCGGGGTCCTTGGATTCCACAGTAGGCTCAGCAACCAAGGCCAGTTGGGATACACAGAGTCACCTAGGTGTGAGATACAGTGAGCAATTTACTAATATAAACAGTAGCTGAGAACAGCATGTCACACATACAGCACACTACTTGACTCTGCGTACTCACCAACAAGCCACGCACGCGCCGGATGCAGATTTGCCATCAATTGTGGGATGATGCTGTTACGCAGTATATAGGAGTCATGTGCAGAACCGGGGAATTCGGCTCAGACAAGGGAGATAATCATATCCGCTTGGCATACCACTTGCACATTAATGGAATGGAAATGTTTCCTGTTCCGGTAGATGTGCTCACGTGCCTGTGGTAGAACTAGGCCAACATGTGTGCAGTCAATGGCGCCTACAACATTAGGTATGTGTCCAAGATCATAGAAATCACCCTTCACACCTGCCAATTCATGTCTCCTTGGGAAGTGGAGGTAGCGGCCCTTGTATGTCATCATTGTAGACAGGACATCGCGTAGCGCCATGCTGAACATAGCTTGAGACATGCCACCGGTGATGGCCACCGTGTACTGAAACGAACCAGTTGCAAAGAAATGCCGGGCCACCATCACCTTAACTGTTGGTGTCAAAGCAATCGGATAGGTTCTATGAGGCCTCAGATGGGGCTCCAGCTGACCACATTGGTCTTGAAGGGTAAGGCGATCCAGACGGAATTTCCTTATAATGTCCGCATGCTTCATGTTCGCCAGCACTGGGAACGGATGATGCACATTTGGTTGAGGGAACACATGTCAATGTAATTCCCCTATGAGATGTGTCAAACATCTTACATCTTGACTGACGCAGCACCAACAATGACTGGACTATAACAACAGCTTAATGCACAAGTCACATGCAGAGACACCTTGATCTCATGTAGTTGTACATGTCCTCCAAAACAGATTCTGACTATGTGAATGGTAAATGGTACACTCATACATCTTGAGTCACCAGCCCTGGGTGTAGGCACATGTTGGAAACAGCAACACTGCTGACTTCTACGAAGCTGCTGTACCTGCCACACCTTCTTGCGTAAGTCGCACAGAGCACACCTTTTCTACACAATGAGCACAGTGTGTGTAAGTTGATCAACTATCAAAATGAACACAGCAATGTACACAGTGAAATAGGCACATTATGTGGTCAGGCCATCATTACTTTGTGTTGATTAGCCACGCCATCTCACACATTGACATGTGCACAAATATGAGACTCCATTACACACCAAATCTGTGTACATGCACACAAATATCATAGGTGAAATGTAAGTACATGCCAAAGCATGTTATCATGTGCCCTGACACGACCTGTGTAGGCATCAGTGAGTTGAATGTCACACTAGCATTCAATTTTGCAAACAGGTGCTGTGATACATTGTGAAGGTCAGGTGTTCAATGATGAAAATTGGCTACTGCCATTGCTAGAGCATAATGTGTCCATAGGTGCAGTATGCGTGCTCCGCCACCGCGGGCCTGGTCATTGGTTACAATTGAAAGATGCCAAATCGCGGTAGCAACCGCCTGGCCGCCGCGGTGTGACACCACCAATGCCAATGCCCATGCCATTGCAGCCAATAGGAACCGCGATCGTGGTAGGGAATTAAGATTTTGAAACCCGCCATAGGCGTGCTCTGCTACCGCGGGCCCGGTCATTAGTTGCAATTGAAAGATGCCAAATTGCGGTAGCGACCGCCTGGCCCCTGCGGTGTGACACTGCCAATGCCCATGCCATTGAAGCCAATGGGAACCGCGATTGCGGTAGTGAATTACACAATTTTGAACCCGCGGTAGGCGTGCACTGCCACTGCGGTCCCGGTTATTGGTTAGAATTGAAAAATGCACACCAGGAAGACCAATTGCAGGAGCTGAGTACCACTGAAACAACCCCAGGGGCCTATATATGTCTGCGAGAGAGCCGCACATTTCACTTGCATTCAGACACTGCTGCCTGCCATTCTTCACCACCAACTGCTGCTGTTCCTGTATTCTGGACCTAGTGATGGCGAGAACTGAGAACATCAGGGCCCATCTTCACCACAAAGGAGCTGGAGGTCCTGGTGGATGAGGTCCTTGCACAGTATTGGAGGCTGTATGGTTCACCAGATATACTGGAAAGTGTTTCGGTGTAAAAGTTGGATAGTGCTCAGAATGCTCACATGATGTTGCTCTGCAGTAGTATGTGGCTGTGAGTGCAAGCCAATGTGCATGCATCCTTATTTTTCATATACCATGCTCCATACATGGCCTAGTAAGTATTGCACTTGAGTATTTGGGGAGGATGGCTACATGGACATTTCTACAGCCCTTCTTCTGCAAAAAGAAACAAACATTGGTTTGAGACTAGGTAATGTAAAGGTGTGATACACTGCCTAGCATACTGACTTCATGTCAATGGGGTGTGGAGCCTTATTTCCACAGATCCATGGCTGCATTGAAGGATGGGAGTGACATGCAGTGTTTCTGCAGCCATATAGTTACACTGCTGGTTTGAGATACGCGAAGTCTGAACAAACATTGCCTGTGCTATGTGATGTCATAGTCCATTAAGTCTTCACATGCTCATTTGTGACATTACAAATTTTGTCCAGAGGGTACTGTAGAATGTGTGTACAGTTTTCAAATTGCCCCTATGGTGATGTGTGCATTATGCACAAGAGTAAAATGCCTGAGTGTAACACTCTTTGTGGTAATCCACCGATGACACATCAGAAATAAATGTAATTTTGAGATGTCATCCTTCTATTGATTTCATTATGTGTTCAGACTTGCATGTGTAGGCACTGTTTGCCCTCTCATATTGTACATGCATGTGATTTTTCTGATGGCCCACGTTTAACCTCAGTGTGAGTCCCAATGGCCTGCCCAGAAACTTCACATTTATACAAGGACCCATCACTAAATGGATTGAGTGAAACATATGTGTCGTCCACCACCCTATTTCTCAATGAGCTATCTTAGGCATGAGGATTGCACAAGACAGGACTACTCCTTGTGAAAAGAGTGAGTTAATGTAAGATAATGGCCCTAAATGTGACCACCATTACACATGTAGCCATTCATTGGCCAAGGACATTGAGGGGTGTGTAGTGTTGGACACAGTGAATCTACCCCGACAAATCATTTCAAATGTATTGTATGTATTGCTCACTCACATACTGCATCACAGAGGAGGGTCTTTTCACATTGGTTTCTGTGCTGGCACCCTGCATGTATATGAGGTTGCTATGTACTGTGTCCATCATCATACATGTATACAATTCTATGAGATTATTTGATGCAAGTGTACAACGTGCCATGCGGTATGGCCTCTGCTCAACATTTCTGTATTAGTGTGCTATGTTTTTAAATGCTCCTGTACTGACACTCAGTGGTACATAACAGTGTCATTGAAACTTCCTCTTCTTGTCTCCCATGCCTGCAGCTTTAGGTCCACCAGCGTAAGGCAATATAGAGGGCCATTGCACGCAAGGTGTAGGCTCTGGGTGTCTCCAACTGACGGCACACACACGGTCACAAGAGGTGGGATGACATCTGCCGGCTGAGCAAACACGTGGCAGAGATGACGCTGGGGGTGCTCCCTTGGAGTGGCAGGTTGGCGCGCAGGAGCCTGACACCACTAATGGCCCGCATCTTGGCAGTAACACAGCCAGAGCTGGATGGATGCTTGAGGGCCCACCAGCAACAAGTTGGGGGTGAGTATTCAGCTAAGTGTGACTTTGGGTGTGAGTGACTGCATGAATCCCAACCCTGAGCCAGTGGGAAGCTCTGTGATGTCTCTAGTGTGATGCAATGGCTTCTACGTGGCCTCAGTGTTGAGTTCAGCTGTTCTGCATTTACATGACATGCGATTTCTCATGTGTTTAAAACCATGACCCTTGTGATTGACAGATGAGATGTGGCCTTGTGACATGCTGCAGTATGAGTGTTATAGATATCATCTGGCAGTGAACAGCAGTGAGCATCCTGTTAGTGTGAATTTATAGATGTGTGCTGTGAACAACATAACATTTGTGACAACTACACAGATGATACCAATGTATAACTGTAGTTGTGCTTCAAAGCACAACATGGTGGATATCTGGAGCTTGTATCCATTGCAAAAGGACATTTGGGAGTTTGTATCTGTGGTGTTCCCTGAAAGTGACTCCATATGTGACAGAGACAACATGTTTAGATGTATATCTTTTTTATTTTAATTTTATTTATGCTTTCCATACAAAAACAGTAGCGAACAGTATACAATCATTCAAGGTGTGGCATTGATATAGTATGCATGTTAAATATACATGTATTACGTAACTCATAGTGTGGTATGGTACAACATCCAGGGCGTTAGGAACCACAGACATGACAATCATATAAAGTACAGTGCAGGGTGAATACATGCAAGGCAATCGAATTAACAGCTTTCGGGCCTCAGATGTCAGTGATTGTCAACAGATAAGACATGAGCGGCCCCCATATACCCCGCGGCTTGGACTTGGTTGGCAGTTCCTCTGCATAGTATGTGAACTGATCTTGGCAGTAGGTCAGATCCTGCAACCATAGCTTAGTGGTGGGTACAGCCCTACTTCCCCAACATAGGGAAATCCTACGCTTAGCCATTAGCAGTGCTATGGAAACACATTTTTTGTTGGATGGCTTCACCTTAGCGCCAACACCCGGCACACACACTTTTGGGTTACACTCAACAAATTCCTCAACCATCAGACCAAGAATTCTTAAAATTGAGCTCCAGTATTCATTTATTTTGGGACATGCCCATGCTAGATGATAGAAGTCAGCCCCCGGCGTACCACAGCGTTTGCAAGTGTCAGCTTGTTGCAGCCCGTATCAATGAAGTTGTGCCGGTGTGTAATATAGCTGATGTAGGTATTTATAGTGTACTAATCTTAGATTACCATTGGCCGTCAGCTGACTCGTTAGACGGCAGCTATCTCACCAATCATTCTCAGAGAGGGGCTCCGGCAGTACGGCATTCCATCTGGCCAACGCAGCTGACTTCCCAGTTGGCACATCCTTCTGCGATGCTTTGTAAAGTCTAGTGACTAACTTGGCCCTAGATGTAGTAGTGTATAGTAATTGCAGTGCCTCCAGGGTCGGAGGTTCTGTAGGGAAGGTGGGGTACAGTGCACGCATCGCAGAGCGTAATCTAGTATAGACAAAGAGATGCATGGCAGAGACATTGCCTCGGGTGTTTATGTGGTCCGGGGCTATGAACTGGCCACTCGCGAACACATCCGCCATTGTGGTCACCTCCATGTCTTTGAGGGTCTGCTGCATGCCAGCTTCACTAGTAACCGAGAGGTCTAAGTGGTGGAGGAGCGGCATGCCAGGTGCATACAGCGGCAAATTATGCGCTCGCTGACCGAGTTCGCGCCAGGCCTTAGCCGTAGTTTGTATAGTATCAACTTCCCCCTTTTCAAATAGTGTATATTTGTTTACTATCATTGCCTTAAGCAGCATAGGGTGAACAGCACCGGCCTCTACCGCCACATGCGGAATATATGCTGGATCTTGCTGCCAATAATAGGCATAGTGCGCCTGCGTGCAAAGATAGTAAAGGTGAAAGTCAGGCGCTGAGAAGCCACCTTGATCATATGGGAGGGTAAGTATCTCCCACTTAAGACAAGGTTTTTTACCTCCCCAGGCTAGTGTGACCAGAAGGGAGTGAAGCCTGTCAAAAAAGTATCGCGTTAGGTGCACCGTGATGTTTTTAAAAAGGTACAAAAATCGCGGGAGAACCACCATTTTCATCAGCGCTATCCGATCCGCAATTGACAGCGGCAACTTAATCCACCGGTTTACCTGCCCCTCAAGCCGCACAATGACTGTGCCAAAGTTAGACTGTATGACAGCTTGCGGGTCCCTACACAGCCAAATTCCTAAATATTTCACAGTATCTGAACACCACATTAAGGGATAGTCTATGTGAAATCGCTGCGTACTCTCCGTGAGTGGCAATATGGTCGACTTGGACCAGTTGATGCTCAGGCCCGAGAATCTTTCAAACCGAACATATTCCCGGATAAGCTGCGCAAGGAACCTCGCCGGCTCCCGGACATACAACACCATGTCGTCCGCATACATGGAGACTGCAAGCGGGCGTTGCAAAAACCTCAAGGCCGTTTGGACATGGCGCTGCCGTAAGATACAGGCCAGGGGCTCAAGCACAAGAGCAAATAACAGCGGCGATAATGGACATCCCTGCCGTGTACCCCGTTGGATAGGGATCTTCTCCGATAGTTGCCTATTAATCCTAACCCGGGCCACTGGATTGGTATATAATAATTTAATCCAATTCGTGAAAGCAAACGGAACCCCCATGCGATGCAGGACCGTGATCAGTTCAGTTCAAAAGCTTTATTCGGTATGTAAAATACAACCATATAAGCAGAACAACATTTAAAAATACATATAAAACAAAATGTTTTATACACAAAAACAGAAAAAAAGACCATATTTACACATTATTAAAGTGCATAGTTCTTTCCTTAAGCCTAATAATCTTTCATCAGAGAATCCACATTGTAGTTAAAATAAGATGCAAAATCCATGAAAGTTATCCAATAAGTGCAAATATATAAAAGTGCTAGATATGATAACAGTCCTACGATACATAATTCATCAAAAATATTGCTTCAAGTTACAATTTCATATCAAAATCTGGACAATGTCTCTATATACAAGGTACATGACTAGATAAAATTAATCGGTGCAGACTATAGACTTCCTAATATTCATGCATTTCAGCACATAGGATGCCACAAAAAAACAGGTATCAGGACTTTCTAGAGTTATTAGGAACTTCATTGCTGATTTGGTGGAACGTATATTATTTTTTAAAAGGATAGGTTTTAAGTAAAATTTCCTAAAATGGCAATAAAATTTACAAAACAATAAAAAGTGACAGCAGCTTTGTTTTGACATGTTATCACAGGGACACAGCATATTAGATTTAATCTTAATATCTGGGAAGGAGACTAGATGGTGTACAATTCCAAGCCTTAAACGGGTTAAGACATATCTGTGTGAGTTATAAGTCACGGTAGCAAGATATGTCTGAAAACCTGACCTTAAATTCAAGTCAAAGTAAGAGGCAACTGTTGATAGATTTTTAGACTGATTTTCTCTAGCCAATTTCTTGAATGCTAGGAACTTAGACTTAATGTCTTTCTTTGGTATCAGTGCAGCAGCTTCGGGATTCAGACGGATGTTACATTCAAACAAAAGATTAAACCAGTGATAAATATAACTCAACCAGGGAATACGAAATAGATTATCAAGTTTCAAGCAATCCTTGATGATTGCTTGTGTGAATACAGTCTCAGGTTTGGACCAAATAGAGCGCCAAAGAAGTAATGGGCGTAATGCGGCTAAATCCGCAATAAAGTCAATACCAGCCTCCATATGAGTTAAGATGTTGGGAGCCGAGGACGGGGCGCATAACAGTTTCTTCAAAAACTTATTTTCATCAATCTGTAAGCCATTAACAGAATGATGCCCCCAGACTCCTGCCCCATATAAAGCAGATGAAATACACCTAGCTTTGTAAATTGCTAGCATGTCTCTCACACTCCTTTGTCCCAGCTTGGCTGCAAATCTGAAAATACTATTTGTGTTTCTATTCATCTTTAGCCTTACGTTCTCGGCTTCATTCGTCCATTTCCCGTTGCCTGCAAATGTTATCCCTAGATAACAAAAACTATTAACCGGTTGGATCTTTACTTTATCAATAAAGAAGGAGGAATTGGATTTCGCCCTCTTTCCGCAGGTCATAACAAAAGTCTTACTTTTATTAATGATCAATTTTCTCTCTTTGGTAAATAGCACAAATCTATCTATAAGGCGTTGCAAACCATTCTGTGTGCGTGAGATGAGAACTGCGTCATCTGCGTATAATAAAATAGGGGTAACGCTACCGTTGATCAAGGGGGCGTCTGAGGGTAATTTACTTAAAATCGAATCAATTTCATTTATAAATAAAGAGAATAAAAACGGGGCCAAAACGCACCCTTGACGAATCCCTCTTGCAACTTTAAAAAAAGGTGTACATTCTCCCATAGGACCAAAGCGTACTTTGCATGAAAGGCCAGAATATAACCGAGCCAGAAAGAAAACACACTCTTTGGGGGCTCCGAGATCTAACAATGTGTCCCAAAGGATGTTGTGGTCTACAAGATCAAAGGCGCTACTTAGGTCTGCGAAACAAAGGAAGAGATTCCCCTCCTTTGCAACAGTGTATTTGTGTATTAAGAGATCTAAATTAATACACTGTTCCTGCGTCCCCAGACCTTTCCTAAATCCGTATTGCGCCTTTGAAATTATCGTGTTATCTTCGGCCCATGTCTCAAGTCTCTTTAAGATAATTCTACTCAGTATTTTTATCGAAGCGTCTAATAGAGAAATGGGACGATAATTACTTGCCTCGGACCTTGATCCCTTTTTAAAAAGGGGAATAATTATTGACTGGCCCCAAGAAGTTGGCATCTGGCCCTCTGTTATTGCGTTAAAAAACCTGGTCAGGATCGGTGCCCACAGATCTAATTCGGTTTTATACAAATCCAGCGGGACTCCATCCGGGCCAGGTGCCTTTCCGCCCTTGCTATTGCGTAGGCCTTCATAAACCTCATCAAGACCAATATCTAAAGGCAAACTAGGCCAAGTATACTCATTGTCCATATGGGAATCTAAAATTAGCCTATCCGGATTAAAAATATTTAAAAAGTGGTGCATCCATGATTGACAGTCAACATGGGAGGTAATTTCCGGCACTGAGTCATCTTTTAAGAATGGACTGTTTATGGTCTGCCAGTATAGCTTGCTATCATTTGTTTCAGCCGCACAGCTGAGTTTATACCAGGCCTCCTCTTGGAGAGCTTGTTTCCTTTTAGTAAGCGATGTTTTATAGGCAAAACGACAAGATTTAATTGCTGTACAATCGCGTGGTTTAATGCTCATCGCCTGCTTTAGGGCATGAAGAGCATGTGTACAACTTTTATCGAACCAACCAGTGTTAATTACTCTTTTCCCCTTATGCGGCTTTGTGAGTAAATTATCAATTGTTGCACTAATAGTACGTAGGTGGTTCAATATAACTTGCGAATGTACCTCATCGCTAATACAATAGGTTATCTCCAAGGTACACTTTCTTAAAACCTCCTCCAACAACTCATGTGGGACGACCTTGGACCATTTAATCCTAAACCCATTGGGTCTTACAGCCTCGATAGAATTAATCCTATTGTTCGCATCCAGGTTTTTAGGACCCCAACAGTGCAGTGATACAGAGATGCTGTTATGATCACTTACAATTTGCTCATTAATACACAAGTTGGAGTATGCACAATCGTTGGACAATAAAATGTGGTCAATGTATGAGTTAGCTCCTCTTCCGGTAAATGTTGGACAGTTAACATTGTTACTATTCTTCGTGCAACTTAACATATCCAAATCAAATTTTGCTAACATCATATTAAGGATAGTGCCATACGTACAATGTGGGAAGTGTAGGCCATCATTTCCCTCCATGTTACCACTTTCCCTTGTGAATCCACATGAATTGCTCGAGGCATGAGGACAGGGACTTATATTAAAGTCACCCAACCAAAGAACTATAGATTGGTGGCCTGTAGCTGCCTGAGTCCTCTCAATTTCTTTTTCAAGCTCAATCAGGATATTACCTCTATCAGCAGTAAAAACATTATTATAAAAATTTATCAACACCAAATCTTTCCCTTTGTCAAACTCTAGACATAATACCTGGGAATGGGCATCCACTGAAACACAACTTTTAACTTTACAGGTTTTTAATTTAGTGGATATTAAAAGCAAGAGACCACCTTTAGCTCTTCCGCAGGACCGTGATCATATAGGACCAGGATATCGAATCGAACGCTTTTGCAGCGTCTGTCAGGACTGCTACTGCTGGCAGCTTGGGCTCCAGTACATGCATTACTGAAAACATCGTACGTAAATTGTGCGACGTAGATCGAGTGGGGACAAATCCTGATTGATCTGGAAGGACCATAACGGGAAGGAGTAATTGCAGCCGGGTGGCTAACACTTTTGCTAAAATTTTAACATCCGTGTTTATGAGAGATAAGGGACGGTAGGATTCGCAACTGTCTGGTGACTTCTTCAGCTTTAAGAGTGCAACCACTAGTGCCTCACGCAGGGTTGGCGGCAAGCACTGGGCATCATATGCCTCTTCATAGAACTGCAGGAGACATGGTGCCAACTGGTCTACATATTCTTAATAAAACTCAGCCGGCAATCCATCGGTGCCTGCAGCCTTCCCATTGGGTAAAGCGGCTATAGCATCGCGCACTTCACCCAGTGTGAGCGGGTGCATCAAGAAATCTTGCTGTCTACGCGACTGCCATACCAAAGCAATGTCCTCAAGATATTGCTCAAGCTCAGCAGCATCGGCTGTGGGTTTGTGGGCATACATCCCGGCATAATAGTCTGTAAAGGTATTCAGAATAGTCGGTGTGTCATAGTGTGTGCCAGTAGCGGTAGTGATTGCTTGTATCGTGTGCACCCTAGTCTGGGGTTCCGGGATACGGCTAGCCAACGTTCGGCCCGGCCGGCCCCCCTCTCCATAATAACATGCCTTACACCGGCGTGACAGGTGGTTTATTTCCTGATCAGCTATTTCATTGTACTCCACTATTTTTTTCTTAGTGAGCGCTAACGTAGTGGGGTCTGCTCGGTCACCATATTTGCGTTCCAAATCACCCAATTCACCCTCCAGCATAGTCATAGAGCGACGTAACGATTTTAATATCCTGGCCTGAAGACTGATACATGTTCCCCGAATGGTTACATTAAACGCTTCCCACAGCGTCTCCATAGTCTGAACGGACCCTGTATTGAATGTGAAATAATCAGAAACAGCCTCCCGGATCCCCTCTCTAAAAACCTGGTCTAGTAATGAGGACGATTGTAAGCACCACTGAAACGGAGGAGGAATTTGAGACGGCAAAGTCATGTCCAGAGCCACCGGCGAGTGATCCAACAGTGTTCGAGGCAGATGTCTTAACATCGTAGCCCATGTGCAGATTTCCTTCGTGCCTAGCCAGTAGTCTAAGTGGGACCAGGACTGTCGTGCATATAAGTGACATGTACCCTCTTTAGTGTGCGGGTGCCTCAAGCGCCAGATGTCCGTAAGGCCCAATGATCACATCCCATCCTGTGCAGCTTTAGCAGCACGTCTGGGGGTAGGACTGTCGTGGACACCCGATCTAATGCAGGATCTAAAACTACGTTGAAGTCACCCCCACAGATAACCGCCACAGGAGATAATTGACAGAGTTTACACCATATTTTATCCAAAAAGCGGGATCGTCCACATTAGGACCAAACAAATTCACAATAGTCAGTTTTGTGTTATAAAGCGTACTTTGTACTATTATAAAGCGCCCATCGTCATCTTCATCCACATGTGTTGGCACAAATGGAACACCCCTCCTTACAAGGATCATAACTCCCCGTGCATACGAGGAACATGAGGCAGCTATCCGTACCCTCGCCCATCTAGTGGCAACCTGCGATACTGTTTGTTTAGTGAGATGTGTCTCTTGCAACAGGGCAATATGGATATGATGCCGGTCTAAATAAGACAGTACCTGTCGTACTTTCTTGGCAATATTAAGTCCCCGCACATTCCAGCTAATCCAGGAAATATTAGACCGTTGTGAATCGGCCATGCCCCCGCACCCTTCAGCCATAGAGCCCACCACACAAGTTAGAAAAAATTAGTCATACAAAGCTGTGTCCGCTGTATCCTTCCATTCAATGCCAATATAATACAACATTAATCCCCAACCACTCTTCCCACCCACAGCAGCAAGAAACACGCACTGCAAGTAAACCCCCCAGTGAACATGTTTGTGTCTTTTATGATATCCCCTCTCTAAAAACCTGGTCTAGTAATGAGGACGATTGTAAGCACCACTGAAACGGAGGAGGAATTTGAGACGGTAAAGTCATGTCCAGAGCCACCGGCGAGTGATCCAACAGTGTTCGAGGCAGATGTCTTAACATCGTAGCCCATGTGCAGATTTCCTTCGTGCCTAGCCAGTAGTCTAAGTGGGACCAGGACTGTCGTGCATATAAGTGACATGTACCCTCTTTAGTGTGCGGGTGCCTCAAGCGCCAGATGTCCGTAAGGCCCAATGATCACATCCCATCCTGTGCAGCTTTAGCAGCACGTCTGGGGGTAGGACTGTCGTGGACACCCGATCTAATGCAGGATCTAAAACTACGTTGAAGTCACCCCCACAGATAACCGCCACAGGAGATAATTGACAGAGTTTACACCATATTTTATCCAAAAAGCGGGATCGTCCACATTAGGACCAAACAAATTCACAATAGTCAGTTTTGTGTTATAAAGCGTACCTTGTACTATTATAAAGCGCCCATCGTCATCTTCATCCACATGTGTTGGCACAAATGGAACACCCCTCCTTACAAGGATCATAACTCCCCGTGCATACGAGGAACATGAGGCAGCTATCCGTACCCTCGCCCATCTAGTGGCAACCTGCGATACTGTTTGTTTAGTGAGATGTGTCTCTTGCAACAGGGCAATATGGATATGATGCCGGTCTAAATAAGACAGTACCTGTCGTACTTTCTTGGCAATATTAAGTCCCCGCACATTCCAGCTAATCCAGGAAATATTAGACCGTTGTGAATCGGCCATGCCCCCGCACCCTTCAGCCATAGAGCCCACCACACAAGTTAGAAAAAATTAGTCATACAAAGCTGTGTCCGCTGTATCCTTCCATTCAATGCCAATATAATACAACATTAATCCCCAACCACTCTTCCCACCCACAGCAGCAAGAAACACGCACTGCAAGTAAACCCCCCAGTGAACATGTTTGTGTCTTTTATGATATTTTATAATTGAATAAAGACTATGATGATGATGACTTAACAAAAACAAAGTGACATTTCTCTCACAGTACACATCAGGAAAAGAGTGGAGAAAAACAATAACCCCGTAAGGGCGCCAGAAGAGGCCCTACCAAAAAACGAAACCTTTTGGGGTATTCCCATACAGTGGGTCGCTAGTAGCCCTTGGCCCCCCGTAGAGACAGGGTGGGCCGAGATAGGTAGAAATAGGCTAACAAACACATGACCTACATCAAACATCAGTGGCTGATACCCTCAACCTCTCAGTGAAGCAACAACTGGTGTTTAGCACTCCCCCGAACCTGAGCTCATGTCGACTTAAATTTAATCTATGAACAGACCCTATCAAACATAAGACAATATCATGTAGACATCTATCATAATACAGGGGCTATTCCCGGAGCAGAGACTGATCAAACACTTTGCATATAAGAGTCCGTCATCACAGGACTAGCATTGCAGTTAGGAGTAACTCCAACAAAATCTCACGTGCTCAGCCTTCCGAGTCAGAGTTCCCACCCTTCTCACGCGGCATCTCCTGTCGCTCAAGTCGCCGGGTATATTGAAGAGCTTCTTTCGGTGTTGTAAAAATACGCGCCTTCCCATTGTGTTGGATGCGCAGACGGGCAGGGTAGAGTATGGCATACTGAATCTGGAGAGCTTGTAACTTTTTCTTGATCGTTTGACTCTAGCCGTCCCTTTTCCCTAGCCAGCCGGAGCGCAGTGTCCCTGTCCCTATAATTCAGGAGTCTGGCAATTAAAGGACGTGGAGGAGTGCCTGGGACCGGCGGAGCAGCTAAAGAACGGTGGGCTTGCTCGACTATTAGCACCTTTGAGAAGTGCTCCGCCCCCCAGCAGTGTCGTGAGCAGCGTTTCGACATATGCCTCCATGGGTCCGGTGTTGGTGGTTTCCGCAACCCCAGTTATGCGAAGATTTTTTCTGCGGGAGCGGGCTTCGATGTCCTCATTCTTCACCTTGATTACCTCCAGTATTTTCTCCATGCTAGCACATGTCGCACTGACCGCCTCCACGCGATCCTCCACAGTCGAAATGCGCTGCTCAGCCTCTGCAATCTGCGAGTCGTGCTTTGTAATCTTCGATGCCATGGTATCCATACGCAGGTTGATGTGGTCAATCTTGGCGTCAATAGTGCGCAGACTTTGTTGCATACTGAGCATCATATGCTCCAGTTTTGTAGTCGCACCCGCCTCCGGGTCAGGTTCTGTGTCCGAGGTAATGGGCGTTGTGGCTTTAGTGTGTTTCTTAGCCTCAAATTGCAGTTTAGTTTGTTGCTTGTCGGTCCTGCCCATGTTGAGAGACTGCTAGCTGTCAGAATCGTGGGCCGGGGCGTCACCTGAAGGGCTAGTCTACAGTGGGCCAACTTGCCCCAGGGCGCGACCAGATCAGTTCAGGTAGAGACAATCAAACGCTAGAAGCCCACGGTATTCCAATGAATGCACCATAGGTGGATTCTAGAAGCTGGTCACTTGCACCAAATGTCCCAGAGCAATAACAAACAGACCCCAGCGCTGCCAGACGGTGGTGATGCAGAGCACACTGCGTGGGAGGCTACCACTTATGAAAAAATACAACTCTGAAAATGCAATTAGGCAGGTGCAGTCATGTCCAGCTGTAAATAATGAAGCAAGCAGCTCTCCGCACCAGTAGAAGTCCCAGCTACAGCCCAGGATTTAGGCTGCGACATGAGGGGTGCTGTATACTATGGCCCTGTATTGTACATGCAGGGCACGCAAGCAGCCAACAACACAGCGCAGAGTTGGCCCCTAACTTCTCCAATTATCCAAATACCAGCTGTCAGCGTCTAGCAGTAATGCCGCAAGTGAGGGTCCGCATGCAGTGCCAAAACCCCGCACACCACGCAGTGGGCGCCAATATATTCATGAAAGATGCAGCTGGCTTCCTGATGAGAGCCCTCAATAACTATGGCAGGCATGTTGCGCTATTTACAGCAGGGTGGTAGAGGCCTCCGCATGTCACCAGGCTGGAAGGTCCAAAATAGCTGAGGAGCAGCTATCTGAGGTGGCCAGCAGGCGCTTCAGTGAAGTGTCCCCAGGCAGCGTGGAGAGTCAGCGTGTGGCTAAATAAGCTCAAAGTGTAGCAAATAAATCACAGGGAGCACTCACCGGCGTGATCGAGGCCTGGATTGCGTGCAGGGGAAGCCTCCGCTGTCAGTCAGATGACAGCTGCCGCGTCGCAGACATAGACGTGGCCGCGGCCAGTGCCGAAGCCCGCGAGCATGGGCTGCCAGAGATGGACTCAGGGGGGACCCAGGGCACACCAAGAAGTCTTTCAGGGCCCCCGCACGGTCACACGGCTCCCGCCGGACTGAATCACCACAAACACCGGCCCGCCGTCCGCGAGCCACAGGAGCGGGACCCTGCCCTACAGCCGCAGACAAAGGTAGGGGCTGCCTGGTAAATGCCGTCCTCCGTCACTCGGATCCGCAAAGCGGCGGCCGGCCACACCGACAGCGGGGCACCAAAAGTGAATACACCATGCGCCGGGGGCCAGACAGGCATCAGAGAAAGCAGCGGCACTCCGCAAATCAGAAGCAGATGCTTCGGTGCGCTGGTCAGGGAAGAGAGGAGCAGTTTGTACTCCCGGGAGCCGCCATTTTACTTCCGTTACAGCCATGGATGGCGCCAGGTATCGCGGATGATAGACGGATTGTTATCTCGGCCAGCAGAGCTGCACTAAAGTGCGGCCATTTTGCTCCGGGCTCTCTAGCGCCCCCTATGTTTAGATGTATATCTGTCTCGCCTACAGGCACGTAGGTATGCTTACAAAGAATAGTATGTTAGGTTATAAGGAGACACAGGGCCAGCTATTTGGCTGTGTCAACGCCACATGGTCCATTACTATCAACTATGCATGTTTCCATGCATCTTCTGATGATTGCATAAATGTAGCACATGCTGACTGTACATGGAGGAGGCCAACATGGGAGTATCATTTTCAAGTTTTGTGCTTTGCTTGCATATGATGTTTGTGAGTATGGCACTAAACTGAATCTATGTCCTTGTCTCTTGCAGCATCTACCGAGGGCAGGGAAGGATGGGGGACAGACACCAGTAGGGAAGCTTCTGGCACGACTGCTACACATGAGCTCACTGACACTGATGTGTCCAGCACCTCGGAGGGGGACAGGAGTGCCCTGGGTGATTCCCGCCCGGAAACACCAACCTCCATATCCTCCATTTCCAGTGGTGACTCCTCGATGTTGGCGGGCACCAGAAGTTCAAAATCTGCTTCTTCTTCCACCACACATAGTCCAGTGCCCATCCTCCCGGTCGCTCCCCCAAGTGCTGTCCGTGCCCCCAGCCCTAGGAAGGGTAGAGTCTCCTCCCCCCTCAGGCACCTCTGCCCCTGCCCCTGTCTCCCCTGCTGCCCTCAGTGTGGAGGCAGTCGATCTTTTACGCCAGCTGTGTGTGGGTCAGACTGCTCTCTTCATTGATCATGGCAAGAAGTTGGCACAGGGAGTTGCCTTCATGGAGGGCATTCATTCGGACATGGGTGACCTACACCGAACTGTCTTTGTCCTCCACAGTGACAGCAGCCATTCAGCAGTCACAGGCACCCAGTCCAGCTCCTGTCCCTTCAGCAACCACCCTGCCAGTGGCACCACCTGACGAGAGTGCCCACACGCCAGAGCCCTCATGCACCAAGTCCTCCACACGCAGCACACAACAGCAGCACGCAAAGCGGACCATACCACAGACACCATCCCCACAATCAATCAATCAATCAATCTTTATTTCGATTACTTAAGATCACAAAAGACAGTTGGCAATTAAAAACACTCAACCCCACCATTAAAAAGATACAAAATCTTGATAAAATATATAGGTATATAAAATTAATATGCAATCAATTAAACATTTAAAATCCTAAAAAATACCATTTGATTTGCTAAAAAAAGTTACAATTCATGTTAATATAAAAAGACATACAATGAATCTATTATACAATTTGTACTTCTGAACTAGAAAAGCCTTGGAGTGTACAACCATGGGTAGGCGCAAATAATCAGAATCGGGATTCGGTAATGTACAACAGTTTATACACAGTATATATTTGAAGAAATTAATGAGAAACTCCACCTACCATTGGGGTAATAACCAAATTAATATTGTGACAATCAACTACCGGCGTAATACTGGCCTGCCCATCCCCACAACACAAAACAGGCACACAAGAGCGCAAAACCAAAAGTCCATCACGTGACACTCATGTACATCAGGCCATGAAGGAGGCATTAACATCACATTCATCAAAATCACCCCATCCAAG